>NC_046978.1:17035261-17206151 GCF_009769545.1 Cyclopterus lumpus | reverse complement strand
CTTACACACGGAGTAGAACAAAGACCAAAAGCAACCAGCTTAAATAAGCGGTGGATCGTTTATGAAGCAGGATTACGCGTCAAGACTCTCTTGTTATTATATTTAGCGTTCGGCATTAAGTTGTTTCCTCACACACAAAATACGACACAAAAAAAAAAAAACACGTCACGGTTCTCGAAGCGCGCGGCGATCACATTCGCGGCAATTGGCAGAAACCTCCGGCTTCGGCAAAACCGCGCCGCAATTTAGATGAAAAGACGCTGAACCGAAAAGCTCAAGGAGAAGATTTACACCCACGGAGCGGGGCGCGCGCACACAAAAGACGAGCGTAACAATGGCAGCTAAATTAAATGGGGGACTTTGAGAGGCGGAGCAGGGGGACGACGTATAGCAAGGGAGAGGAAGCCACAGAATCAATGTTTGGCTATCGCTGTCGCGTTAGCCGTGATGTACAGGGGCCGACGGGCGGAAAAACTCTGGAAGTCGGACGCGGGACATTCCAATGATCAAGCGCTGGATAATCGGACACAATGGATTCTGGGAAAGAGCGAGGCAATTTGCCACCACGGATCCAAAGGAGAGGAGCATCAATTCACATATTGACCTTTGAAAAATGCTATTAATGGATGGCTATCTTCACTTCGTAGACGGATGGGAAGAGCTCTCGTCGGCTATATTGCGTGTGGCGAAATTACACTGGTGCATTTCCTCCACTGGCGTGGTATTTATCTGGGGTTGGGCTTTCCCGTCAAGACAGTCAGTCGTTTTAAAATGAAAAGGGCAGTTAAAACACAAAACAACATTTGATTGATGAAACAATGCACCGTGGTGAAGTGTATCGAGCCAGCGATAGCAGCAATAGGAGGCTTGGCACTGTACATAAAGAGCACTCTGTGCGCGGCAACTCCCGTATTTCTTCTCGGGATAATGGACATATGACAGTTGAAGCATTTATAGCTTAAAGCAAAGTGTATAAATAGCTCCACACCCTCGCTATTTTTGAGCACTCAGGTGTCGAACTCTTATCTGTCAGGCGCCCCGTTTCTGACGGGTTAAGAGCAATTTCTGTCAAACTAGCTGGGATTTTTGGAAATTGAGGCAACGGAGGACATTTTGATTGATAATGAACTCTCTTTTTTCTATAACGGCCTTGGTGCGCAGCTCAGTATTGTTATTGTTTCTTATTCTTTCAGGGTCCCGAGCGCTGACTGGCAATTCCACAACATTTCAGAGGGGGGGAAGGGGGGGGGGGAACTAAAAGGGCAAAGTGTTCTGACAGTTTACAGATGGATGAATGAATAAATGCAAACAGTCAAAAGCCTGCATCTCCAGAGAGGGGAAGGAGTAGGGACAGTAAAATGAGTGGCAGGCGAAGGGATATTCTGATACTGAATATACACACACACAGAGGCTACAGAGCCCCCATAGGTGTGCGTCTGCATAGCTTAGCTTAGCATAAGGACCGGACACAGCCCAGCTTGGTCCAAAGGTCAAACAACATCCAACTACGTCACTGTCAGAGGTTGAGGCAGCAAAAACAACAGATTTCTTGGTAAATATAGTGCGCACTGAGGCATGTTATGCTTTGATTATGTAAATCGGTGAGTCATCATGGTAAGACATTTAATGGTGAGATTCTTAAAATGCACCTTTAAAAAATGTGAATTATTTATCTGGAATGGGATCACTATCAGCAGATTTTAAGTCACAATAATGGCACGATAGAAAAAAGGTTGAAAACTGAAAATCTTTGATGATGCTATATATACGTCTCCTCCGTCTCAGGAGCTTCAAACCCTTAAAACCAAAAGACAACTTTTTTGGAAACGTTTTCGTCAAGAAAGAAAATAAAAGTTAAATTCTACCCTGCGGGCCTCGGATCGAATCCTACAGCACATTCTCTCTCTCTCTCTTTGGCTCTCAACTTTCCCGTCGTCTCCATTCAGGAGAAATAACTTCCTATTCTTTGAAATGGAAAACTACCGCTCAAGGCTTTTCAAGTGCACTTAATATTCATTTGAACTGGAACAAGAAATTCTGTTGCTGTAGGCGGGCATTTGTGACATATAGCCCCCCCCCACAGTACATATTCATACATTTTCCTTGCAGAAACCTTAGAGGGACACATTTCAGCATTACATAATAGAGCGGTGGTGACGCTTGTATATGCTGCTTGTGTGCTGTCGGACAGTCATGCCTCTGACTCTTGAGTCGTTATGCATTATGAATATGATTTAAAATGTGTCGTAAGCCTCCGTTTAGCAATATGTGTTGATTTCCAGGTTTGTGTCTATGCAGCTGGCTGCTGGGTAGTTGCTTGTGCTTGTTGGGCGCCACTCACCTTGAACAATGAGGTAGACCTGCGAGGTCTTGGGCTGCTGCTTCGTCTGTATGGAACAAGTGTACGACCCCTCGTCATACACGTCCACCTACACAAACCATGCAAAAAGTTATTTGAATACGTCTCATAACGACATTTCTGTAGAGCGGCAAGTCTTCCTTTGTTTTGCATAAATAGTGCATTATTATTTTAACTAGAATTATCATAATTGCAAAAAGAAGGAATGCAACATTATTTTTATTTTCAGATCGCTCCGGGGTTCATAAACACAAGTTCTTCTTCTGACTTGAAACGATGCATTAAATGAATGAACTTATAACTTGTTTCAAAAGAAAAAAATTAACTTTCTGTTTTGATAATCAATGGTTGTGATAATAATACAAAAATGCCGCCTCATTTTTAATTGAAATGCTTGATTTATTGTTACACAAGGTATTTTGGGGGTGCCCAAATTCAATGAATAATTCAATATTTTCGGGAGAATACTATTGATATCCCTCTCATATTTTCCCATTCAAATATGAGTAACTTTTTCATCTTTGTATAGAACCAGGCTAGGTGTTTCCCCGTTTCTATGTTTTTATGCTAAGCTAAGCTAACCACGCTTCCTCCGGCTACCCATTTAATGAGCACACAAGCATATCTCCCGAGATGTTAAACTATTCCTTTAAGGATTAAGTTATGCCAGCAGTTTAGTTTTATGTAAAAACACCCCTTTATTATTTATGATGTCTCATCATCTGTTCATATGGTTGTGAAAAGCAGGGAGAAAGTCTTCCATCGAAACTTAAAAACAGAGCATTCTGACAACCTGCTGCATAAATAAATGAATGGATGAATATTTAAAAAATAACACAACTCTGAGGTCTTAAAAAAGTCAAAGCAGTTTATTAGGTCATGTTTCATAATTTCTGAATAGAAAAAATCAGTTTTCTGTAAACAGGTTGTCAGCAGGTCAGTTGTACCTTTTGTATGCGCAGGCTGTACTCCAGCTGTCCTTTAGTGACCAGGTCTACTCTGGGGTCCAGGGACCACTTGTCCTGGCCGGCGAAGATGATGTTGGATCGATTGAGCCAGGCCACCTTGGACACCTTGTCGTCCACGTAACACCTGCAGGGGGGTACAGAAAAGAACGAGTGAGTTGGAGGTTCTCGTGAGTCGGGATCCAGAGCAGAGGAGGCATGAAAAGAAACAGGCCGTGTCGTCTTGTGGGGATTTGTCGATAGGAAACAAATAACAGCATTTATGCGATCCCACAGAGAGGCTTTTAAAGTAAGGGTTTAAAGGCATAATCATTTCTTAAAGCAATGGGCCTGAGCTGGGTATACTGGTCCACAGTAGTGTTGTGTTTGATACTTGACCAGCAGTCCAGAGTCCAGTAAGCTCAGCGTTCTGAGGTCTAAAGTTGAGTCAATTTCTATTTCCCATCGTCAGTTCATCCCCTTCTTCCCACTCATTGGTTATCCTCTTGTTTACTGCTTGTTGCATTTTGTCAGAACATTACGCCAAGCGAGCTCGAGCTAAGACACGAGCCGAGCGTCTGCCTAATGAATAAATGTAAATGTGAGGAGACGTCGGAGTCAATGACAAAGGGTATCAGCGGCGATGCAAGCCGACGGTGTGATGATGCGGCCCGGGATGCAAAAAATTCCCGGCGGCTCCCCCGAGCCTTTGGAATGTGCACGCTGCTTTCGGAGAGTGTGTGTCGGGCTACAAAGAGAGTAGATTAGCAAAGTCAGTCGAGAGAGGCTGTGTTTGGCAGGTGACCCACGGGTGATGCACAAAAGTGGTGGTGCAATCACGCCGGCCTGTTATCCAACTCTGACATCAGGTTGTCAGAGTTGTTGAAGGCTTGTATTCACAGCTTGAGTCCCTGTTGATGTTCCTTCCCCTTTGTGTGCAGTCCAGATAATTCGCGCCATTTATCGACTCGCTTTTTGACATCAAACTTCTTCTTCCCTCGCGGCGAAGTGAACAAGTTTATCCCCGTTTTTCCTTTCCAGTGACTTGATGGTTAAGAACATCCCCGCAACTAAGAGCGCACACATTTTCTTCTAATGACGGAGAGCTATGTGAACAACTGAATAACAAGCGGACGAAGCACATGATTCAAATCCATAGTAGGTAATTTTTTTATGAATGTTGAGCTTTAACCCGCTGTAAATCACCCATGACTGAAAACAGTATTTCCTTTCCATGTGTGTTCACATTGGTCACAATGACCACGCCCCGGAGGTGGTATGGCGGATCGGATCAGAATCCAGAATCCAGAGACAGTCTTTGACATGTTGAACAGTGTTTGCAGTAAACCGGTCAACTGGATGGCTGCATCTTGTTTGTTTGTCACTCAAGCTTAGCTTCCTCTCCTTCCTCGTCTCCTACCGTGCAGTTAATGGGGGGAGGATGTGAAGAACGGTGACACTAGTTTTTTCCAGTTGTCTATTTAAAAAAAGACCGAGTATTTTGAATGATGTAGAAGACTGAGTTAATATTTGGAAAAATGACCTTACTAATTAAAAAGAAATCCTGAAGTTTGAGGTAAACATAGAAATATCTTTGGGCTGAAATTGTGACCACTTTTATTAATATTTACAAATGAGACTATTGTCCAACCCACGCCTGAGACGAGGCTAGCTGTTGCTTTCCGCCGTGTCGAGGGGGCCAACGCGGCCTGACTGATGCTTTCTGATCGCTACACGCTCACTCCTACTCAGTGCATTGTAATGAGATTATTCACGCTATTAATATGTAAATATGCTCCACTCTAAACTCCTTAAGTAGATTTGAGATCAAATTAAACTTGTGTCGAAAGTGGGTAATTGAAAAGGAGCAGCCATTGCTGTGATAGAATCCAGCGGAGGAAAATAGAAAATAAAGTAAACCTTTGAAAGAAAATATGGTAATAATGTCCAGAGAAACAGCTGTGGGGATTATATAATCAACATTTGTCAACAGCTGGTCATTAAATGATTGTGTCCTTTGATTTAATTCGCTGTCTCTCCTGTATTGAAACTCAATGATACAATAACCGTTATAATATAAAGTGAAACTGCGCACACGCAAAGCAGGATTATGTGGTACTTTTACATAGGTACAGTATCATTATGAAGCAGAAGGAGGGATATGTGCCTTTTATGTGTTTGCCAGAACTCTCGCCTCCAGGTGAAGCTCTTTCACGTCTGTCAGACAGCAGAAGTCTGTTTGTGTGTCGCTGAGGTCAAATCATTATGAATTTAAGCGCTTTAGATTAATCCAAAAGTTTTAAGCCAACACTGTGGGAATGTCCCTCATACGGTATTGTTCATAAAAAATATACAGGAGACGCCAGTAAAATGACATAATATTATTTATTGTCTATTGAGACGTATATATTGCCTTAACCAAAATGATAAATATAAATATGCATACTTTTATAAATATTTACCTACTTATTTATGTATCGCCACGGTACAGGCCCTCACAGAGCATACAGCACATGGATGTATTATATAATAAAAGTGATGAACTACAGACGACCATATCCATTATTACAGCCGTATACAGTTAGCAAGAAGCTGGCAGAACCAGATACGTCACATCGGCCTGGTGTCATTATGCCGAAGGAAATAACTCATAACATCATTTCATTTCAGTGTTTGTACTAAAATGTTGATTTACCTCAAAAACAATTATCCTCTGATTTACATACGCATTATTCTTTCATATCCATAGCCAAAGACTCATTGGCCTTGCCAGGAATGTTTCGGCTCTTTTGCCAGCGCCCTCACAAATTTCATGACAATCCATCCAACAAGTTGCTGAGACGTCAACAACTGGGGTTCAGGGAATCTCTAAAGTCGTGAGGATTCATCCTCGGGGCATCATGAAAGTCTGTAGGAAATTGCACCGATCCATCTATTACTGCAGGTGTCGAGATAATTTCCCTAGACTTTTGAACTGCGGGTGTCACTTGAGACAAAGTCAAGTCCTCGGCTTATGGGAACAATGAACGATCTGTACCAAAGTGTATGGCAAACCATCCAATAGATGCCACGGATGATTTATCAGGACCAAAGTGGTGGACAGAGTCGCTCTATTCCAATACGTCCAAAACTATCAAAGGACAACGTGATGCCCCAGCACTACTTTTAAAGCAATGTCATTGTGTAGCGTAGTATGACATTTAGATGTATTGTGGTTTTGATGTCAACTTCTTAGCCATGACAGGGTTCAGTTTATCCTCTGCTTTCGGGTACAAACATATCAAAAACAGCCTTCTATGATTTCCAACTGCCCTGCGGCCGCCCTCAAGATCTCCGGGCAAACATCCGTTTACCAAGCCACGAAGGAAGGAGGGAATAGAGTGAAATGCAATACGCATTCGTAGGATGCACCCAATTATCCCCTCTGCGTAAGTGAGACAAGCAGCTTTAATTGTGAATCGCACTCGTGGTGTGAGTGCGGCGGGCTCCTCCAAAAGCATCTCTGTGAGCTCTCGGATAAATACAGGTGACTGGGACCGTTAATCATCCAAAATGTTCCCTAATTGTATTGCCTCCCTTTCAGTTAGCGGTCACCCATACGCCGCGCCATATGGGTCAAAGGAAATAGATAAATAAACACACAACACATGGCGCTGTACATGCCACCACGCTCACGACTTCAATCACTGACACATTCTGACTCTCCAGACACTCTCCTCTTTCTATCTCATCTCTTCGCACCTCTGCCTCACCACTCCACCACTTCTCACTACCCTTGTTTTCTCACCCCGCGCCCCCCCCCAACCCGCGGGCCTCCATTCCTGGTCGCAAGTTTCTTCTCCCTTCTCATCTCTCCATCAACACTCTCGGGGTTAACAGCGGACAGCATGAAATAGAAATCAAAAGAGCGATTCATTGATCTGCACTTCAGATTGTGTTTCATCGCCACCTCTTGACCTCTCGCCCTCTTGCTCTGTCGGTCTTCACCCCACGCCTCCAAGGAGAGTCCCGCCAAACCCCCCGTGGTGCGGAGAGAGAGTGGAGCACTATTTCCTGTTCTCACTAATGAGAGACTGCCCAGGAAGCAGAGAGCTTCCTATCTCTTCTCGGAGCAGTTGTCTGCCGGTAGCTCTCGCTGTCTGCTAGCGGAGTAGCTGTCAAGGTGAGTCTAGGCAGGGCCGGGGGGTCCTCGGGGCTGTGTCTGTACTCTGCCGGACCGGAATGAGACATAAGAGCTCGGCCGTCCACGGCTGGCACGAACGTGAAAGGCACATCCAACAAGTCTCGATTCGATTGGAACAGCGAGCCCCGGTTGAACGCTTCGTAATGAAAATCCGAAGCGTTAACTTGTCTGTGGACCCTCACAATGATGCAGTATATATCTCAGCTGCGTTATTTAGCCCAGCATGACTTTATTTATTTGTATATTTGGCAAAGAAACATCTGCCCTTTTTTTTAAATATCACAAACAACATCTCCATGTTCGCAATCCTCTCCCGAGCCCGTAATCCTCTGCAGAATACATATTCTCAGTTTGTGAATGCGAGCAAATATTTGCTGATGCATTGAAATAAAAAGCCTTGTTAAATGGATTTTTTTATTATTATTTTTTACTAGGTTTTTACAAAGTGCCCGTTGTTTATCATTCCCCGCTGAGACCCGGGGAGCCGGGTTTACGCGGGGTCTGCCAGAGATGGATGCTCGGGTTGCTGTCCCCTTGCCGTGCTACCGCGAGCTCACTTGATGGATGCTCCGCCGCTCTATATTATAGTCTTTTTCTACCCCGCTGTGCTGTGCCGATATGGACTGGCCCAATAGGCGACGGCTGACAGGAGACTGTGTGGGCTGACAGATGCTCGGGCCAGAGCTGCTGAGCTGGGCTTGTGTTGACAGGAGGGCTGGGCTGAATGAATCCCGGCTGCGGGGCTAGCCGTGGGGCGAGGACCAAAGAGCATGCTCGAGCCAGGGAGTGAAACTGTAATGAGAGGAAGCGATGTGCAGAGACTGACAGAACAGCCACCGCTATCCCCGTCCAGACCCCATTCTCCTCACCTCACCTCGTCTTTTCTCTCCTTTTCGTCTCGCTGACAACTCTCAACCCATAACTAAACACTTACCCCCCCCCCCACCCCGTTTCCTCCTTGTTGTGCTTCTGTCGCTCACTGCCCTCCACCACCTTCAACCGCCTGCCTCCATGTCATTCCCCTCTCCTCACTTCTTCTATCTTTTTTTTTTTTTAAGACCACAATCAGACCGACAAAACAGACCAAGCCAGAGAAAGAGAAGCCATGCCCCACCCAGATTAAAGCAACACCAAGAATAGGGAGAGCGGAAACGTAAGCTGTGGGGTAGAAGCACAACTAAAGCTGCATACTAAATCAAAGTCAGGTCATCCCTTTATAGGCCTCAAAGCAGTTTCCTGTCCCAGATATTCCTCTGCGCAGCAGGTTGAATGCATTTCCGGTAGGGGTCTAAGGTTCATCCCCTCGGATCGGGCTTAACAGAACAAAGCATTGGTTTAAATTCACCTTCTACCTTCTTTTTCTCACATATAGCTAAATTTGTCTATGTGCCAATTAACACTTCAACGGGGATTGACGCCAGTGTGTCGCTAAGTAAGCGAGCTGCCGCGTGGAATCCAAGAAAAGACAACGAGACTTTCAAGGTAGGATGTATCGTACCCCCGGGGGGGCCATGCGGTTGCGCTTGTTTATTGTCACCATCTGCGTGTTGCGTTAATTGACATTAAAAAGGTGAAATCGTTTGTTAGGTCTTTGCAAATTGCCGTTGACGCACGGTTCACATTGATTATTGTGATTTTCGGAAAGGCGGGTGCTTATATCGCGTTTAAAGCTTTCCTTCCGCAGGTTTAACGAAGCGTTTAAAGAGAGGGTTGGTGAAGGTGATACGTCGAGTGTGATACACCGTCTCCTTTCATCAATAGGGATTTTTTTAAACAAAGCTGTTATAAACAGGAATAATACGTCTTGTGGGAACACCTGAAGCACACAGTTTGACAACCTTTTGTTCTCGTAATCTATCCGGATCCATCTCTCTATAACGTGTTGTGTACTTATTTATCTATTGACGACTCTTTACCATTGCTATTTTTGGTGAATGACATTGCTGGTAGACTTGTTGACTCTCTCCTTTCCAGTGCTTTCCTGTGTCTGTCTATCCCCTCGGGTCCACGTGACATTGAACAGCTGTTTAACTTCTTCTCGTCCCGCCATCAGTCGCCACGATCACTCGGAACATTGAAAGTCACCACCCCCGTCCCTGAAGGGGAGACCCTGGATCCCCTGCAGGGAGATCCCTGGTGATGTAATGGCACCAGAAGAGACTTGGGAGTAACCTTTGTTGCTCAGTTTGATTTATCTTCTCTGCTTCAAAGCCCCCCCCCCCCCCCCCAGACAACCACAGATCCTCATCTAATTCTCCAGTCGCGAAGCCCCTCCCTCTTGTTTGGCACGCGAGCGAGCCATTAATCAGGGGAGGGATGATTGTTTTGAGACTTGGCCAGCGGACCTGGCGGGGGGAAATTATTCATCCAAAAAAATGGTTACAAACAACTCAGGAATTTGCTTGATTCAAATTCGCTTGGCACAGGTGGGATTTCAGCCCTGAGGCCCCGAGTGCCATATATATGTGTGTGTGTGTGTGTGTGTGTGTCGTGTCAGGTTTCTGAAGCAGCTCCAAGTAGATGTTGTGCTCGGGCGCGCCGTGAAGTGGAAGGCTTTTAAAATCTGGGCAGCAGCTGTGTGGCGTGGGCAAGTAGAGGAAGGGCGTAGGCCCCCCCCCCCCCGTGCATTGCCGGAAACCGCCGATCCGAGTTCACGCCGTACCGTGTAGCCCATCCAGGGAGAAGTGGTCGCATGTAATGAGCGGGTGACAGATGGCGCCTCGTCCAGGCGTAGGCAGGAGGATCTATGGCGAGGCCATGGCTGCACCTATTAAACCCTTATGTCCCTCCGTCACATCTTCCACTTTTTTAGTGTCACCCTCGTCCTCCTTCCGTCTCTCTCTGCTGTGTTCTGTACCTTCCCCTCCCTCTCCGTCTTCCCCGATCATCCACCCTCCATCCATCCTCTTATTCTGCACCTCTCCCCATTCTTTGCTCGTTCTCCTCCTCCTCTTACTGCTCCCCCGCCCCCACCATACCGCTGTGATCTGACTGTACACTGTATCCTTCGTGAACCTCGTAATGTTTTTTTCGAAAAGGCTCGTATTGCATCGCACGGAGATATCTCCGCATCTGTATTTATGCCGATATGAATCCGGGCTGTCAAGTGCCTGACGAAAGTGTCTTAAGTATAGGGGAGCGACATAATATATCCTAATGTAAGCCACGTGCCTCCTATGGCTGCAAAATTATACTCATTACGACCACAATTACCAGCTACAGAGTGGAGACCCCTTCGCCGCCCACACACAACACAGGGTGTCAAATCTCACCACTCTGCACATTTACGTCTTATGCGATTCATCACCGTGTTCCGCTTTGGTGCATTACGAGCAGAAAAAGGGGGTTGAATCAGTTTGATTCAGAGGGGTGGGGGTGGGGAGTCTTAAGTGTTGAAATGCTCCAAACCTAGCTGCCTCTTCTTAGTAGTCTCCGAAATGAAAATGCAGCACATCATAAATTCCGTCTGAAATGAAATAGGGCTTATTTGAATGTGTTGGCCCGGCACACTATTTATGTGTTTTTCGGGGGGGAAAAGCTACTGATAATGTACAAAGTAGAACTACAGGGACCTGCACTACATCTCAACAACACGGATTCCACCGGAATCCAATAGAGCTTTAGCAAAAGCCCCCTCAAGTCACACAAAAAAATGAGTTAGGAGCTCTGCTACCCTTTTTTTTATTACTCCCGGTGTTTTTACTTCCCTCTCACGAGGCGACACTTTTCAAGCGAAGATCTTTCAATAATCACGGTGGCAATCAGAGAGTTTCGGTGCACACAGGTCGCTTTTCCCGGTTTGAGAATCGGCTTTCATACCCTTCGCCACGCTAATCAGCATTTCTTCTCCCCCCCCTCGAGGTTTTAATCTTTAAAAAAAGAAAAAGAAAAGCACAGCCTTTTATTAACTGCATCCACAGCTTCAAAAGGTTAGCCAGGCAACGGAGCGGCGGCCCCGGCATATGTCAAACGCCTGACTGACAGGTGTCACGTCAACGGAGAAGGCCAGAAAGGTCTTCTGTGGTTTGTTGCCTGGCATGGAATAGCAAATACAGGGGGGCTCTGAAAGGTGAACGTCTCTTCTTCATATATATATATATATATATATAAATATTATAAATATCACACTTGGGCCCGGCTGCCTGTATCATTTAACACCAGGTTATTACCACCTCCTCCCACAGCCGCGGCAAACTGTCACATGGAATTCCAATGTTCGCGCTACGCGAGAGCAAACCAACGATGAACGCGGTTTGGGGAAATAAACAAAAATATGACGGATATGAAATGTGACGTGCGTACATGTCACGGGAAATATCTCCGAGACGTTCTAGAGACTCACTTTGAGCCCCTTTTGGTTGCGATCGTGTGATCTGCTCGGTATTAAAAAAAAAAGTGTCTCGAGATACCTCCGGTTATGATTTGATGCTCTGCAAAATGAATTGCAGAGCCCCCGACAGAAGCTTTGTAATCCAGCCTTTTTAAATCCAACACGGGGTGGTGTTTTCTGTGATTATTTATCAATTTTTTCTTCTTCTTCTTTTTGAGTTCCATAATCGCATCCTTTGCTTTTTACTTTTTACATGAAGCAGCTGCCCGTAGAAACATATTGTGCATTAATAAAAATAAAAATAAAACTACTTTGTATGGTAATAACACGCAATAGGCTACCGGATAAAACTGTTTCACAAATGCCAGAGAATGATGGTGAGTCTGTTGAATTATTAAATGTTCTACTTCTGATTTTACAATTTACTATTGGGTTACTTTTATCTTCAAATCCAAGTATTTATCCATAATAGAAACACAAAGAAAACCTCTACGCTCATCTGCTTCATCGGTCCGGTGAAGATGTGTTTTGACCAGCTTTAACCAACAGTGACAAAAAACAAATCCATTATATTCTGATTTTAATTTGGCTAAATCCTTATGTGAACGAACTTTTGGCAGAAAGTACCGCGTTCGTGAAATATTGCATCACTCTTGAACTGCTTGAGAACGTGTGTTTTCAGGGCTTTTTAAAAAAAAAAATGCCATTATTTTTAACACAACCAACATGAATAGAATACATCTTCACACCTTCGCTAACACCTTCGCATTGGAGCAGCGAGCGCGCTCCCTGCTCTGCATTCGGAGGCAATTTGTGGGTCCACGTGAGCACCGGTGACTCGCCTCGTTCACTTAGCATCCTTTACGTACGTAGCCATAGCAACGGTAGAACAAGTAAGTGGTAAATGGTCTTGTGTTGAACAGGACGCCTCTTCCCATCCGTTTATAGAGTGTGTTAACATTCACCCATTCACGCACCCGTTCGCACACGGATGGCAGAGCATCATGGGGGTGTGGGGGGGTGACGACACTTTGACGAATAGGGACCGGGGGAATCGAGCTGCCGTATCTCCTGAGTTACGCCTAACGTGTCACAATTCCAACATATACAATTATATCATTATTTTTTTTAGAGTTTGCCGTTCCACCGCACTTAGCTCGTTGCTTCGAGCGGACCCCCCCCCCCCCCCCTTCTCTCACTGCTCCCCCGCCCGCTGTGATCTGACTGTACACTCCGACTAATTTAAAAGCCCCCGCATGCCATAAAAAAACAAAAGGGTTCCGATTCAAGTCAGGTCGGAGCGCTTCTTTTCTATAAGTGATCTTTAATTACTCACTTTATGCTGAGTCGGCATCTGTCTTCCGATCCAGAGGACACGTGGCGCCGTGAGCCTAATGGACTTTGGCATGTAGATGTAGATCTCAGTGTCCCCCCCCCCCCGGTGCCCTAACATAATCTTTCATAACAAGGAGGCCATTAACAGTACATTTCGGGCGTGGTGATATATGAAGCGTAAAAATCCACGGGTTGGTTCATCAACGCGCCCGTGCGGCAAAAGCGCGGCCCGAGAAGTGCCGTTGGCTTCTGCTGTCAAAGTCTCTGCTTCAAAGTAATGATATTTCAAGACCATAATTCATACTCAGTCGGGGGGGGGGGGGGGTGCATGATTGTATGTACATGTATCTTCATGTGTCGTTTAATTGCAGAGCGGATGTCTAAGAGAAACTTTTTTTATCCCCTCGTCACCAACCAGAGACGACTCGTCCAATACATACGCTTTCAAACCCCCAATGAACTCCTATATTGGGAAATACTGGAAACCGCTGCAATTACCAAAAGCAGGGAACGTGCCCACTTAATTATTTCCTTAATAAAGTCCCGTTCATTGACGTGCGGCGTGTCGATACATTGCTCTCAGCAGTCACAGTGAATGAATAATAGTCCTCCCTCGAGTGGCCACAACTGAAGCCTTTTGTCAAAACCTGGCAGTAGCACTTTCTGAGAGAGAGGGAGTGTAACAAAAGGGTGAGACAGCGCTGATGTATAACTCGCGTAACAATAGCTCCCGGTCCAGAAAAGAAAAAAAAAAAAAAAAAAGGGCCTCGTGCTCTCGGGCGCCCGTCATGTGTGGCAGCTCGCGTGCCGAGAGAGAGAGACATGCCTGCGAGCATTCTGGGTAATAATGCGGCGATGCGCTATAATCATAACAGCGGCCGACAAACCTTCTCCGAGATGGCATAAACAGACAATCTGGCTGGATGGCCTTTTAATTGCTTTCTTGTCTGTGTGTAGAGCAATGAGAAAGGAGGAAGGGGGGGGGGGGGATGGAACTGGAGATGGGAAAGTACTAGGGGGTGTGGGGAGGAGGGGGGGGGGGGGGGGGGGGGGGGGGGGGGGGGGGGGGGGGGGGGGGGGGGGGGGGGGGGGGGGGGGGGGGGGGGGGGGGGTGTTGTCTTGAGGAACTGTTCCAGCAGATAATGCAATGCAACTCTGACAGGGGGAAAGGGATGAGAAGGAGAGGGGGGGAACAGGAGGAAGGAGAATCTGTTTTTCTGGGCTTGAAATCATCCCCTTCTCTTCTTGCCATATATACACAGAGAGAGAGAGAGAGAGAGAGAGAGAGAGAGAGAGCTTGAAGCGTATAATCATGCTAAAATACTCAACTGACGCGGAACTACAGGCGGAAGAATGTAATTTCACCACGGCGGCGGTTTGATGAAACTACGCCACCGTTGTAAAACTGGAGGGCAAACGAGGACTTGGGGGACTCTCTCTTCGTCTTTTCACATCGTACTTGCTTTAATACAGAAAGCTCCCGCGTCGAGAAATCGGCAATAAATTCAATAAACAGGACGGTTTACCAAACAGGACCGGCATTTTGTGAATAGGGATTTTTTTTATCTCGCTGTCAGTCATTGGGCTATACGTTGATTGCTGTGTATTACTTCAAACGTATTACTTCTTAAAAATCGCTGCCGTCACTTAAATAAGAAGAAGAAGAAAAAGAAGAAGAAAAGTGATTCTTAATCCATTGTTTCCGGGGGCGGTGGGGACATGAGAGAGAGAGAGAGAGAGAGAGAGAGACCTCGACTTATGACGGGTTACTTGTTTCGCTGCTTTAATTCAACAATAAAGAGGAAGATTTATTTGAATAATTATTCAGCCTAGATATCCCCACTCGTCTGTGTCCTCGTTCCTCAGACCTCTTTGCGTTCCCGTGATGCATGAAGTTGGTGTTTTTTCGGGTCACAATCGGTTGATTAATGCATATTTTTGTGGGTCGGGGTCGGGGTGGGGGGGGGGCGGGTATAAAAAAAACAACAACTATATTTCAATATGTTTGTTCTAACGAACGCCCGTACTCGTTTATGATTACGACAGCTCGTTCTGCTTTAGGAGATAAACTGAATACAGGAAGATGCACACTGGTCGGCTTTGAATCGGTTGTTATAGCATTTAAGTATAACTGGGTTCTCCTTCCTGTCCTTCTCCTTCTTCTTCTCCTCCTCCTCTTCCTCTCCTTCTCCTCATTCCTCTCCTCCTCCTACTTCCTCTCCTCCTTCTCCTCCTTCCTCTTATCCTTCTTCCTCTCCTCCTTCTTCTTCTTCCTCTCATCCTTCTTCTTCTTCTTCCTCTGCTCCTTCTTCTCCTCCTTCCTCTCCTCCTTCTTCCTCTCCTCCTCCTTCCTCTCCTCATTCTTCTTCCTCTTCTCCTTCCTCTTCCTCCTCTTCCTCCTCCTCCTCCTCTAAAGCAGCTCCTGCTCATGCATCCCATAACAAACACTGGGAGTAAACCCAACGCCCTACGCTCCCCGATGTGCCGTCTCCATCGGGGTCAAACTCCAGACACACCAGTGCGTCGGCCCGGAGGACGTAAGAGGTTACCGCGGACAACGAGGCGATGATGAGCTTATCTCACCCGGCGACGGCGTCCGCTTCACGCTTCCCCCCCGAACGGCGTCCGCTTCACGCTTCCCCCCCGAACGGCGTCCCCTTCACGCTTCCCCCCCCGAACGGCGTCCGCTTCACGCTTCCCCCCCGAACGGCGTCCGCTTCACGCTTCCCCCCCGAACGGCGTCCCCTTCACGCTTCCCCCCCGAACGGCGTCCGCTTCACGCTTCCCCCCCGAACGGCGTCCGCTTCACGCTTCCCCCCCGAACGGCGTCCGCTTCACGCTTCCCCCCCGAACGGCGTCCGCTTCACGCTTCCCCCCCGAACGGCGTCCGCTTCACGCTTCCCCCCCGAACGGCGTCCCCTTCACGCTTCCCCCCCGAACGGCGTCCGCTTCACGCTTCCCCCCCGAACGGCGTCCGCTTCACGCTTCCCCCCTGAACGGCGTCCCCTTCACGCTTCCCCCCTGAACGGCGTCCGCTTCACGCTTCCCCCCCGAACGGCGTCTGCTTCACGCTTCCCCCCCGAACGGCGTCTGCTTCACGCTTCCCCCCCGAACGGCGTCCGCTTCACGCTTCCCCCCCGAACGGCGTCCGCTTCACGCTTCCCCCCCGAACGGTGTCCGCTTCACGCTTCCCCCCCGAACGGCGTGCGAACCACGCAGCGAGGCCGCCGGGAACCACCGTTATAACCGCTTCAAAACAATCTAAACTCCACCTGATTCCGATTCCCTCTCCAAGTCACTTGCTCTTGGCGCTCAACTGGAAAAGAAACAACCCATTTTCCAGCGGCGCCTCAGCCCGGGCCAATTCCCATCTGTCACAGGTTGCGGGGAATTGACTGGGCGACAAGTAGCATATCACTTTAAAGTGACAGCAAAGCGGGGAAATCACTTTGTGGCGGCATCGCGTCCTCTTGTCGCCTTCCATGAGAACTTTGTTCAGTCAAGAGGGGGAAGAAAAGTCCTTAAAACTAAACGGTGTGTGTGTGTGTGTGTGTGGGGGGCGGGGGGGGGGGGGGATAGCAACGCCACGTCCTGTCGGGTCTCGACCATCGCGTCCGCGAGCACTCGACACGCGTGAACTGAGGAATGCACGCGCGCACCACCCCATCATGCATTCACTCCTAAATGCATGATGGGGGCTCAAATAAATGTCACATGCCACATTCACTCACACACACACACACACACACACACACACAGACTCTAGCAGCTGCATGGCCGCCCCTTCAAACACAAACACACACACACACACACACCTAACAAGCTGATTTTGGATTCCTGTTCACTCATCTGAAGACAAGCGGAGGTGAACTTCAGGAACGGTTTCCATGGCTGCACACGACTTCCTGACAGATGACCACGTTTTAATCCCGAGCGACGAGACGAGCGAGTCGTTTTTCGGCGGCAGTTTCGCCCCCACGTTCGAGCGAGACCTGATTTCTCGGATGCTCAGCACGTCGTATCAGATCTGAAGGCGACTGAAGCTTGAAATGTGACTGAAAAAAAAAGGTATAAAACCCAAAAGAATGTGCCCCCCCCCCCCCCCCCCCCCCCCCCCCCCCCCCCCCCCCCCCCCCCTTCCAGGTATTTGCATAACCAGCGATTATTTTGTCGTTTGACGGTTGCTGCATTTTTAAAAAATCAAACACGACCCACCGTTTAAAGCACGTTTGTTTTCCTGTTATCCCCCCCCCCCCATTGCCGTGACTACAAAGTAATTTCAAAAGAACAAAAAAAAAAAAAAAAAAGGGAATATTATTTTTAACTTTTATCCAGCGACAGTTTTGTGCCACCGGCCTTAAAATAGACAGTGGCGGCTGTTTATGCATCAATGTTTCTTTTAAATGACCATGTCAAGTTTATCTATCAGACAGTGGTAGTGAAATATGTGTGTACGCGTATTTATGTGTGTTTGTGTGTGTGTGTGTGTGTGTGTGTGTGTGAGAGAGATGGTTCAGGGCAGGAAGACAGATTACAGAGGCGGTGTAACAGCGGGACATGATGAGTGTTTAGACAGTACATTTGCATGTTAAAGGTGTCTTGCAAATGTTTCCCTGGCCCCCAGTGCATGTGTTTATTAGTAGGTGTGTGTGTGTGTGTGTGTGCAAACTGTGATAACCTTGCGGGATACTAATCTGCATTGAAGTGAGGGGAATGTGCGATTCACATAACTTAAAATGTGTGTGATGTATGCGATCTGAAGCGCTTTCTCTATCACAGCCAGACCGTGTCTCAGCGTGTGTGTGTGTGTGTGTGTGTGCGTGTGTGTGTGTGCAAGTCTTTAATCACTTGGACAGGGATCTGCTTCAACTTCAGTTCAGACTGCCAGAGAGAGGAAAATGGACATCACACAAGAAAACAATGCACACACACACACACACACACACACACAAACTGCCAGATTATAGATTTGCATGCACTTCTTCTGAGAGAAGCGAGCTAAACGCAATCAACTTTTTTCAGCTGTATTTTTTTGGTTCAAACAAAAAGAAAGCTCCTCCGTGATGAAGTAGCTCGGCCTGAGATGTGATGGAACTTCATGAATTTCATGAACACACTTTTGATTTATGAGGCTTCCCCCCTTGAGCCGGTTGGCTGGTATTTTTGGTTAAAAAAACAAAAAAACAGCAGCACGGTCCAAGCCGTGCCTCGGGGACCCTGAACTCACCGTTTACTTGAGTTACTTGAGTAGGTGTGTTATATTGTTTTATTTTGGTGAGCTTTTTCTAAACTACAAATTTGGAAATGTTCAATTTGTGTAGGCCGACTGGCAATTTTAAAATAAAAGATCGTATAAAACGCTCTGTCAAAATATATATATATATATATGTTAAATCTTTTGTTATTGTTCTCTGTGGAAGCAATTGCATCATTTGATAGCGATGTTGCATGCTAGCGAGCATGCTCGTTAGCATGCTCGGTTGCAGATTATTTTTTGTTTTTGCACGATACTCATAACAATACCAACGGCTTCTTGATCTTCAAGTGTCCCTGAACGCCACGTAACAGCGAGAAGCGAGAATGCACGACGCCGACGACCCTGAAACCGACGCGTCGTACGATTCGTACGGCCCTTTCTCGCTGCGCCATATCAACAAAAAAAGCCAAGACGAGTGTGTTCTCATTTGTTTCTGCTCCGAGAGGCGACTCCCGACATTCGCCGAGGAACCGCCGCCGTGACGACGAGTCACCGGGGTTGTTTGTCACCGGCTGGCACGATGCTGCTCAAAAGACAGCCGAACATCAATCCCCTTCATTTGGCCGTGGCTTGTAGTTTTTTTGGGACTGTTTGCACGAGGACATCTCGACTCGAGCGCTCTATGAAAAAAAAAACGGGGAATTCAAAGTGAACTCTCTGCAGTCGGTGCTGGCAGCGGCCGATGGTCAAATCAGGAATGCGTCCAATGCCGTGGGAAATAGTTGCCTGGCGCCAGAATAAAAAAAGAGGGCTGGCAGTCGCTCAGACAAAACTAAATTACTTTAAAAAAAAATAACAGAGCAGAGATTTTCTTTTTTGATACACTCCACATGTCCTCAGTCGTGTCGGTGACGTTTCGAACGCATTTTAAAACAAAGTCGTCAAAAGTATCGGCTTCTCGTAAAGAAGAAAAAAAAAACCCTATCTGGCCTGCTCGCCTTCGGCTGCTGGCCTCCTCTCTCGGTCCAAAGACAACACTAGAAGCAGAGCGCGTCCCGGTCTTTCTTTTCTTCTTTTCCCCGACAGTACACGAAGCACTTGAAAAGAGAGCGGCGGTCGGCCTCGGCTGTGTCCGTCTCTGTCTCGGCTGTTCCAAAAATACACGAGGGCTTTTTTTTTTTAAGAAGAGAAAAAACAAATGGAGCCTTGGAAAGGTTTTTATTTTTTATTTTATTTTTTTTTATCTCCCAGGAACCGGCTGTGGTTGAGCCTCTTTTCTACCACAGGAACCTTTTAAAAACTCATTGCTTTTTTTTGACCACCGGGACCGTGGTCTAAATTAAGTTTCCTGGGACATTTTACACCCTCCAAAAGAGGCCATGGTCTGGGGGTACTACTTTCTGCAAGCACAAGAAACTTCGGGGGTTTTGCAGGGATGACCGTGGCTGATTAGGGCTTTAACTTCATTCATAAAACTAGGATTTACTCCAGTATTGATTATGAACAATTAGGACAAGAGAAACAACAATGGGCTGAAAGGGCCTTTTAGTTCCTTGAAAAATAGTTCCGGCAAAAGTTTCTTTGGGCTTTAGTGTATAAATATACATAAATATATATATATATATATGTATAAAAGAAAAGAAAAAAATATATATATTTATATAATAAATAATATTAAATATATATATATATATATATAATAAATTAATATATATATATACTGTATATATAATAAATACTTTAAAAAAGAAATACAGTAAATATATATATATATACTCTATTTCTTTTATTATATTATTTATAAATAGGTATTTAAAGTAGTTAATCTCTCCCAATGAACTTGGCTTACGTCTATATATACATTTTTTATTTATTTATTTATTATATATATATATATAATAAATTAATATATATATATATATATATAGTTATAACTGTATTATATATATATATATAATACATTAATATATATATATATACAGTATATATATATATATATATAATACATTAAAAAAAATATATATATATAGACGTAAGCCAAGTTCATTGGGAGTCATTGGTATTTAACTACTTTAAATACCCATCTATATAATACTATAACACCATATATATATATATATATATATATATATATATATATATATATATATATTCTTAGGTCAAGTATTTTAGGTCACCTATTACAATTTGATTTATTACTGTACATTTTCAGGTATATAACATGGTAACCATAGTTTTAATTGAAATATATGGGGAGAAAAATAATAAAATAATAATTCTCCTAATTTTTATAAAAATCTCCACCTGGTTGCTGCCACCAATTTTCCACAATGTCTCATACTCTAACTTCACCAAGACCAGGTTGCAGAGATATAGAGTTCATACTTTTAAGTAATCACTTACGGTAATGAGGGCTAATAAATTAATATAATAAAATGTGTCTTTGGGTCATAAAGAGAACATTTTTAAGAGCCTCAGCAACAAAAAAAATGTCGCTGGACGTGGTGAAAATGAACTGAACTCAACGGAACCGAGTCCATCGTTGTTATCGCATCATAAAACAGATTTCAGAGAGTCAAACGATGTTGTTCTGCTGATGTGGGATCAGCTGGATGCTGGAAATACGTCTACATAATACGTCTATACATCACAATAACTCTTCTTCCGTTCCTCGGAGCCAGCGCGTGCTGCCGATTTGTTTTTTCCGCTGCGTGGTTTATGATCATTTATGTCAGCGTCGTAACGATAACTGAATGGCATCTTAAAAGGCAGGAGGAGAGGCACCTTTTTTTTTTTTTTTTGTCAGCCAGGTGAATGACGAAAAAAAAAAGATGGACACAATAACAAGAGAAAAGAAAAGACAATAATTGCGTACAATTTGTTTTGTTGCCCCGACCGCACACAACATATTTTGGCACCTGTAAAACGTAAGTGCCGTCTGACTCTTTTGTTCCCCCGAGAGCGACGACTTTTCTCGCTATTCAGGTTGCTCCGTGGAACCGCTTCGATTAAGTAAAGTTTTAAAAAAACTATTAAAAAAAAAACCCTGACGATGCATCGGCTAAGTGGTGCATTACCAAGAGCCGAGCTAGTTAAGATGTCATCCTCGCTGCTCTGCCACCGCTACACATGCATCGCACGCCGCGCCGGCCTTATAGCTGCAATCCATCTCTTGCTCACTTCTTGGCCGCCTTTAAATCACACTTTGCAAAGAGAGAGTCGTCCCCCCCCCCCCTTAATTCTTCAGTGTACCTCCCTCGTTCGATAGAAAAATGCATTATTCATTCAATTTCTATCTGACCTTAATGTTAACAGAACAATGGTTCAGAATGGGCTTTCGGGCTTTATGTTAAGAGGAGAACGGCCGTGATTGCGAAATACCACCACTGTTTTAAGACCGAGACGTGAGAATGCTGTTTCACACGCTGCGATTGCCCCCCCCCCCCCAGGCAGACGCCCTCCTAAAAGCTCCGTGTCACGGGTTGTATTCTTTAATACCAAAAGAGGGAAAGGTTGTTTTTAGCAATGTTAACGTAGAGAAAGAAAAAAGAATAAAACTCACAGATATTTATGAAGTGATCGCTACCTACCAAATTCATCGGTGTAGCATCTCCCAGTCGGTTCTTTAGTTGATTATTATCTAGGAGTATATAGTCCTCTATAGTCCTTATTAACGCTCTTAATCAATCTTAAACTTTATTCCTCTCTTCTTCTTGAGTATCTACTTGGCCCGCTCACCAACACGGTCGACAGTCGCATAAGAAGCAATGAGGAGGCAGTTGAGGTACCTTCACCTCCGCTTTCCCTTGGGACCCCGGGCGATAATAAAATATGCAACAACAACTCTAATTATTAAAAACATCTGAATTGATAAAGGATCTGCTCCAGTATTATTGTTTTAATCTAATTACTCGGTATTTGGGTGCATGCATTTAACAAAGATGTACAGAAGTTTTTTCATAAAATGATAAAAAAACTAATATCAAAGCAATTATTTTTAATAGACTCTTGATTTCTGAATGAACAGAAAATATAAGGTATTACAATATATATAACGTTACTAAATCGATATGACATGTCCTACAGTATGACTAGAAATAATTTCATTTTCCAGCCGCAATTTGCATAAATAATAACTCAGTCAGACATGAACACACAGACACGACACACATATTTGTTTGTTCAGTGTGATGTACACTTTTAAAGGATATAAGTATCTCTGTTATTCCATTATATATGTAAGCCGACCCTAAGAAGAGATTGTGCGTTTCCTGGAACGAAATCATGTAAAAAGAGGGTATTTTTTTAAAGCTGACAAATGCAATCTCTCCTTTTAGAGACAAATATGTTTCTTGACCTTACCGGGATCGAAGATGAAAACAGAAATGTATTTAAGTGAGAACGGAAAGCCAAGCAGACGTTCTGTAATCACCTCTTTACATAAAGGAAATCGACCCACTTCACCGAATGTCTTTCACCGACCTTCGGAAAGAGCTTGAACATTAAAGAATAAAGAACTTTTTTTATTATTAACTTAATTAACTTATTTCTTCAATTTAAAACTGATTTACCAACATAAAGAAATTTCAGACGCCTTTATTTCCTTAAGTGTAGCGAGCACTAACGGTTTCATGCCGCTCCCAATACACAGCGTACTTGCATCGCATCGTTACCGACTGAAAATTGGAATCCATATTTCTCTAACCAAATGCTACGTCTGAAGATGGCGATATAATTGCTCCAGAAGGTCTGGAAGTGGCAGCCTATCCACGGGAATAAGAATCATCAGGTTTAAGGGGTGACTGTTCCTTTAAGGACTGTGTGTGTGTGTGTGTGTGTGTGTGGGGGGGGGGGGAGGAGGGTCTAAAGAGACATCTCAAAGACACATCTCGCAAGGTGTTCAAATAAAACTCATGCGATATTCATCAACGCCTTGATCACCGCGACATCAAGGCGAGTCAAACACTGATTATGAGCCACCCCGAGATTCCACATCTCAAGTGTTGGATCCTCAAATCAATACGCCGTGAGCTCCGGGGGAGTGTCTTCTGATGTGACTCTGGGTGTGTGGGTTCAGCTTTAATGTGGTACTGCCAGCCAGGGCTTTGGCTTGCGTTGGGCCCCCCCCCCCCCACCCCACCCTCCCTCCCTCCTGCCAGCAACATCACCGGGGAGGCGTGAAGCCCGGATCTGTCCGCCCTGCGACACACACACACACACACACACACACCGACGACTGATGGTTGTAATCTCCTCCCGAGCACGCAGCCACTTGATCCCTCCGTCAAAGTGTAGATGCAACTAAAGTCAGACGACAATATCCAACGACGACTATTTCAGTTGCGACGCTAATGGTCACAACGATATCTGATTTGACAGAGAGTGGGCGACGTAATGGGTTCATTGACATGTGACATGTTTGATACGTGTTACTTGGAAGAAAACAATATTTTGTTGTTGCAGAAAGTCTGTTAATTATTCTTTTTTAGATACAGCTATTCACTTTCCAATCAATGGCAATGACACAGCGGATCATTTAGCAGCTTGTGTGTCAGAAATATCCGTCGAGAGTCGGTGGAGACCAAAAACGGAGCTAAAAGGAGAGTCACAACGTGGCCGAATTAATGTCGATGTGCTCCAATCTGCTGAAAAGAGCTTCACGAGGTGATAAAAATGACCGTAAATATAATTTTATGCGGGTTTAATTGAACCCAGAGCAACATCTAGTTGCCACATGCTGCTGCTTTAGGAATATTCTGCAAAAAAAGTGAATGATGATGTTTATGAAAAAGACATTCGCGGCAGTTTAAGGATTCCCTCCAACATGGATTTTTACAAATTAGGATGAATTAATATGAAATCTACTCGCTTAAAGAAATGATGTGCATCCAACATTCAAATAAATCCACTTAATCATGTTTTCAGGCACGAGAATGACCTGAAAATAAGTTGTTTCTTCGGACCAGATATTTTGAATTCTTAAAATATATCAACACATGGCACATTTCGGCGAGGCCCCCCCCCCCCCCCCCCCCCCCGAGCAGTATCAAGATCAGCTCTTAAAATATTTCCAGCGACGGTCCATCTGCTTTAAAAACACACAAATAATAAATAAATAAATAAAGGATTTAGTACGTCCCGATAAGTAGTGTGTCCAATGTACTACGGCAAAAAAAAAAAACACCATGATGTCATCCTGCATCTGATTGCTATGTGTAAGTCTGCAAGCCCGGAATGGCAATAAACAAAAAAAGAAAAAAGTGAAAACTAAAAACCTGCTGCGTGCGGAGAAGCTGATGAATACAACACTTCACACACACACACACACACACACACACACACACACACACACACACACACACACACACAAAGAGCGACGCGTCTTCCCGACCTCGGAGCATAATTACTACTGGAGCTTTGCCTTGAAGACGAGGACCCCAAACGGTTGTTAAATTCAGGGCTCAGCCCACTGTGGCTCTCGGTTAATAAACAGCGGGGACGGCGAGGTCAGCGCCTCATCAAAAAAGGCACACTTCATAAGACTTTAATGACATAATATAACAATAAATCAATGCGCGGTTACAAAAGCCACCAAAACACTGAATCGGTCCACTGTGCAGCCACATAAAATTTAACCCAATATCGGACGGAAAAAAGGTGATTTATCTCCTGTGGATGTTGGTAATCTACAGTAAAGTTAACCCAAATCCAACTTCTCAATGGTTTAACCCTCAAAGCAATGAGATATGGCGGATTGGAGGGACATCGCTGTACTTGCGGGCCCCCGTCCGGGTAATTACAGAGAACAATTGTTCTCCCGTGGAGGTGGAAGGGGAGCGAGGTGGAAGCAGAACTGGCAATTATCCCTGGAGGTGTCTCCTCCTCCGAGGTGGACCATTCCCTGGAGTTCAAACTAGTTTGAGTGGCGACGGCGCTGTCAACTTCCCGTGCAGGGATTCCGCTTCTTGGTCCGTTTCCCGAGCCGAATTGGTAACATCGTGTGTGTGTGTGTGTGTGTGTGTGTGTGTGTGTGCGCGACCCCTTTGGAGTCAGGAAAAGGAGAGCTTTTGTGCAGAGCTTATTATCCAGAGTGCACAGACATATCTGGCATTCAGGTCCTCGGCTAATGAAGTGCCTTGTCAGATTGTGTGTGTGTGTGTGTGTCTGTGTGTGTGTGTGTGTGTGTAGAGCGTCCAACTGAGGTACCACATGTAGCGGTGCTTTTACAAACCGCTGGATTGTAAAAGTGTACACTCACGGAGACACAAAAGGGACCGTGAAAAAATAATTATTTTCAAACCGCATTTAAAAACAAGATCAGCCAATTGTCACTTTATACTCTCAAAATAAATAATATCACCACGTCGGGCCCCAAACAGCTCGATACCGCGATGCTCTATTAAATGTGTCCGTTCCAACAATAAAGAAAGACGTTGATAAATGACTGTAATCAGAAATGCCATATTACCCTACATAACACCCACACAACATTTAGGGAGGGGGGGGGGGGGGGGGGGGGGGGGGGGGGGGGGGGGGGGGGGGGGGGGACACACTCAATTATTCAAGCAGCCTCCCAGAATAGGTGACAGCCTAATTTTCATGCTGTCTCGTGATTGCAGCATAGTTACATCAGCGCATTTGTATTGTGCCGTATTTGCTCTCTCGTCACAACCCACACTAGACAACGCGTTCACGGTTGCCAACGGAGAGGTAAAAAGCCGTCCGTCCTACAGCGACGACAGCGCAGCTCCAGCCACCCCCCCCCCCCCCCCCGAAAAAATGTATGAAAAAAAAACTCACTCACTTACTTATTTGTTTATTTATTTTTTAAACGGCTTCGCCAAACGTAAAAAAAAAAAATACCTGAGAAGAAGACGTCCAGTGGGGAGGCGATGAGAGACTGCAGTGGGGGCTCAAAGTGATGGGACGAGTGATGTGAGCAAATGAGCATCCAGAATGCAGTACGTCTGGTCTAATTTTGATGCAACAACTTTAACTTTATCTTTTGACAAAGACCGGACGGACGTGTAGACAGACGGGCGACCGCGTGACCGACGGAGAGGCCGTGGGTATTTTTTGCCGGTGCGACTGCACGTGCACGGGGCAGATTGCGCTGCGGCTTTGCGTCGGTACACACCTGGCACATCTGTTCATTCACCCCCTCGCCCCTGGAGAACCAGCCACGTTGTTATGAACCTCATCCAGTCCCAGGACAGTTTAGCCCAACGCTCCCCGCTCGAGCTACGATCCGTATTGTCCGAGTAGGTCGTCGACGGCGACGTGTCGCATCATCATTTGTGCCTTAGTTTGTGTGCATTATAATATATTACAGTTCTGATGCCAAATTAGGCGTGAATGTCATAGGTTTTTGTGTACCAGAAATAGAAATACACTGATTAAATGTTAAAAACAAGTCGTAGTTTAAACATGGTAACATTACAGCAGTAACCGTGGGGATGCGGTGGAAAGCAAAGGCATCGGGCGACCTGCAGGGGGGGGTGGTTATTTGAGTAGATGCCTGTCCTCAGCGATGTGCTTTTCACATCACAGCACGTTGTCACAATGTTGCATTTAAAGAGGAAACGGCACACGGTGCGAGTTCAAAAGAGTGCTATCACTCTTTGTCTCACGCTGCATGAGAAGCAGAGGTGTTGCCCCCATTTTTCACTCCACATATTCTTCTTCCTTGTCAACACCTGGCTCGTAAATAAACAACGCTTGACAAAGCGCCATGCAAGGCGCTAGCCACGTCGCGGCGTCTTGTCGTAGGGGCGCCAACCCGCTGGGCGCCAACCATGGGCCAAAATGGGCCAAAATGGGTCGAAATGGGCCAAAATGGGCCAAAATGGGTCAACCTCCGGTTCTGCCTAGTGACGCCGGCGCAAAAGTGTCTTGAAACGTGGATTCTCTCTACTGACCTGCAGGGGGCGACTCTTAGAAGACAGATTGTACTGTCTATAGAGAAAATGACTCTACTTCTCTCTTGATAGTAAATATTGTGTACATCAGTTTATGGTCTCAATCGCTAGTTTTCAAGTCTTCTACTTTTGAATACAACATAACTTATGGTCCATTTAGAGTAAAATAGACCATGATTAGGACCATAGAGTATGATTCAGGACAGGTCGGCATCTCTGAGCTCACCTCTTTCTAACTCCGCGCCCCGAGGTTTTCACAAAAGACCCTAAACCTGTAACCAGACTTTGATGTTCCCCTTCAGGTCGTATACACACACCAGGAAACTGCACACACGTGTGGAATAATCAGGGTTTAACTAAACGAAACCATTATCTTACTTTCTACTGGGTTCAAGCTTTAGTATTGTTCCAATAGTTAAGAGTAAAATCTCAACAAAGATTTTTTTTTTTTTTTTGCGATCAAATGTTTTTATTTAGCTTAATCACACAGGATGGCAGTAATTACTTTCATGTGATGCATTTTCACAGGGGTGAGATATGTCCTATGAATGAAATTGTAGTGAATTTGCTGATGGTCTGGATTGCGTGATACTTCTGAGACGCTAGACAACAAAGATTTAACAAAAGGAAGCAAAAACAAATCATGAACTATAATAGGGTGCATTAAGGGTTGTGCAAGTTATGGATATATAGCTGCAGAGCACCTGTAAATTATAGAAAGACAATTTGATCAGCTGCATCGGGCCAATTCAAAATGGTCTCTTCTCGATTTCCTCTTATTTATCCTCAAACACAAAATACAGTTAATACGAGGGCTTGGCTTAATACTTTTTATCCCAAATTATTATTTGAATTATTGTGCCTCGTGTGTCGATCCAATCAATCTATAATATTTCATTATATATTCAATATATTATATATCAACAGTCAGTGTTTGAATGAGTCCAGAGATGTAACTAAACCTCGACTGGGATAAAGTATTCCCATCACGCCCAGTGACCGGTCTGTACTGGTCCACACGTAGGTTGAGCATATAGAAAAACTTGTGTGTTGAGCATAATAAATAAAATGTTTATCTTTCTTTCTTTTTTTTTTTAACAACGTAATGGTGAATATTTTTGTTTTTAAAAAAAAAATACGATTCGGTTAAAAAAACTTTTGGGCCAATTAAAAAAAATAAATATATGTTTTGCACAGATTCGAGCTAATCGCCATGAAACAAGGGAGCATAATCCTCCAAAAACAAAGTTCACCACACAGTAATGCAGACATGTCGTAAATAAAGTATTCATAATGCGTACGTGTAACCATGCCTCTATGTGTGTGTGTGTGTGTGTTTACAGCTTAGCAGCAAGGAAACTGAGTGATTTGGGTTGACTGATGGAGATTAAAGCTCCATTTGGGAGTCGGGAATCTGCTTCAAGTATTTCGCACGAGGACGTTTCAACAATGCCGAAAAAGTCCCTCGACGGAGTGAAGAAGTCTCCTCCGTCGTTCCCCCATCGCCGATCCGTCTCCTCCCAATAATACCTCCTCGACTCTTTCTCGCCCTATCGCTCCCCTTTGTTGTCTTAATCATCGCTCTTCTCTGGTGGCTTCCTCTATCCTCTCCCTTCCCTCCTCCACCCCGTGTTGTGATGTCGGGGTGGGGGGGTGGTGGTGGTGGGGGGGGGGGGGGGGGGGCTGTAGCCCGTGGACCCGTCGGAGTAAACACAACATCCTTCTATCTGTCTTGCCACAGGCCATTCCCTTATCCCCATTAGACAGGACTTAGGGAACGATGCCGCCAAGAAACAAATGTTCCGCCCGCCTACTGTCACATTTGCATACACACACACACACACACACACACGCACACACACGCACGCACGCACGCACGCACACACACACAAACATTTAAAAACACACTTTTTAACACGCTGCCTCAGGACAAGCAAACTCTTGGTTTTTTTGTGTTTTTTTTTTTAAATCTTCCACGTTTAACATAAAAACTCATTTCATAAAACATGATTCAACCGATAATCTCGTGGCGCTCTAATTTTTTTTTTTTTTAGGATAATTTTGTTTGTTTGTTTGTTTGTTTGCCCAAAACGGTTCCCCGCATTGTGCCGAAACAAATTAACATTTTCTTTATAGTTCCTTAGATTTGCTGGTAACTTTTAATAAAAAAAGTGCTGAATAAATATAGTTGTTAAAAACTTCCAATATACACAACTGACATGAATCACTCGTCTTTCTTATTTCTCCCATTGGCTCTACTTTTGACATCAATCAGACTTTTACTCTTGGCAGGCTTCATTTCAAACAAACAGAGTGGGAAGATAGTGGGACTTTCATCTGGTGGTGGTCGTGTGTGTGTGTGTGTGTGTGTGTGTGTGTGTGGGGGGGGGGGGGGGGGGGGTCGCTCTCTCTTAAGATTAAGATATTAAAGCATTAAGAGTTTTTTCGGGTATTGAGTGCCAATCTTAGAGCATCACGGCCCTGGTTGTTCTCAAAATATGCCAAAAAAAGAAAGTGAAGTAAGTAAATAAAAAAAAAAAAGAATAGCACTTCCCGAGAACGTCAATATTGGACAATGTTATGGCGAAAGGTTTATGGCAAATAAACTATATGCGTACGGGGTAACAATCCACCATCCACCATCCTGACCTCCACACGCTCCCATTGCACACACACACACACACACACACACACACACCTTCTCCCTTTGACACTGTGAATCATCACGTGCAGACTAACACACACACACACACACACACAGCCTCTTCTCCCTCCCCGACTCCCCCACCCTAAAGATGTGGACCCCGTGCCCCTCCACCCTCAATCTTACTCCTTCTATATTATTCCTGATGCAATTAAATAGCTTAGTTGCAGGCCGTCGCGACAGGATGAGCAATGGCCTTCATTCGGTGGCCCCCCGCTCGCGGGCTCCATCAGTCCTCCACTCGAACCGTGAGGTGCAGAGCTTCTTCTTCTTCTTCTTAAAGCACGACTCAATGTGCAACGAAGGGAAAAGGACGCTACTGACGGACGACTGCGGGGTCTTAGCAGCACCTGGGACCTTTTGACGACGAGAGGAGGAAGTGAACGCTGCAACAGACGAAGGAGAAGGTAGATGAAGGGGAGAAATAAAGGGGGAGGCGGCCTAACAATCGGGAGGCTTTGATTACAGAGGATTGGGCGCCCTCTGTGAGTGGGGAACGGAAAACCAAAGAGAGGACAGAAGTGGCCGGTAGAAAATCTGTGTGTGCAACTTCCAAGCACACAAAGATCTCTAACCCCCCCCCCCCCCCCCCCCTTTCTTGCATGCATTAGTGAACTTGCGGTGTAACAATATGATAACACACAGAATACAGAGTGTTTATTTCCAGTAAACAGATGAAGAAGAAAAAAAAGCACGGTAAGACGTCGAGAAGCCACGACAGATACGCACAAGTCCGGCGCGTGCAGGACTGTGCAGATCTAAAAAAAAAAAATCGAAATGCAAAAGACGTGACGCCACGAGGCCGCCGGCGCGCTTCTAAAGTGTCGACTCGGCAGGTTTTACAACACGGACTTCCAGTGACCCGGTCTCTCCGCGCCCATCATCTCAGAGCCACAGACCCCGTCTCTCCTCCATCTGGTTTATCAAACTCCATCTGGTGTCATCAAATTACTGTAGCACACACACACACACACACACTTACACAAAAAACAGACATCCCATATTGGAGGAAAAAAGGCTTTCTATTTTGACTCCGGAGACAACGAGCGGGGATTGTGCAATCTCATCGAATATGTCTTCCATATCCGGGGAGCGATGCGGGGGGGGAGGGGGGGGGGGGGGGAGGTCTGTAGACGAAGTCAAGGTGGCGGTCTTCCTTCAAATTTATTCCAAAACTGAACCTGAAACTTTTTTTGTTTTGCAGCGACACTCGATTTTAAAGTTAAATATCAGTGCAGCGGGCTGGAGGGCAAAGCGGTGAAATGCCTCCACACACACACACACACACACACTCACACACACTTGTTGATGCGCTGAGGAGCGAGCCTGCCGTGGCCTTTTTGTCGCGTTTGACTTTTTTTTTTATTTTGGCATTTGATAACTCCCATCTCCCTTTTCTTCTTCACATGCACCAAGGTTATTTTTTTCCCTTCTGAAAAAATGGATTTCATACTTTGTCATCCCTTTGCATTACTTACGCTGATAACTACACTATGTATTTATTAAATATGCTTTATTAAATACCAGCTGCCAGCTTCTTTGCCTGGTATTGGGCACCTCGCACCATTTAAATCAAAGATGTGGGTGTGTCTATCCAATCTGATAAAGCCACGCCCACATAGTCCTAATAAAGCAGATTAGGCTCCACACATTTGTCTTTTAAGTTAATTATACCGATCGTAACCTTCTCCGTTGCTTATTTAAGTTGTGCTTTTTAATATTGGAGAGAAATACTATACGATTTGAAGCGACGTTTTCAGGGCTTTAAAAAAAGAGAAAAAGGACTTTGCCGGAACCTGTGGATTAAAGAACTGCTTCGTGCATAAGAGATTTATCTTAAATAACTTACAGTAACCAGCAAGTCTCTGTCAGCAATAAACAAGAATGTTAAAAAGAGAATGTTGGCTTCATTCCTTTAATTAAGTCCAATGATAGAAGCAGGATAATCCACCCTAAAATGTGTGTAAAAGGATTCTCGTTGGGTGGTTCCTTCCCTCCGCGTCTTGTGTAAAAAGTCCTTTTGGGTGGATTATCTCTGACATGTCAATCAGTTTTAAGGAACCAACGACTCTGGACTCGACTCGAGGGAAATGCACCAAGATAATAATAACGACACACTACAGAAAATATGATCTCCTCTGTTTTGACAGACTGTCTACATCGAATTCATCTTCGTCACCTTTCACACTCCCACATTGTGACACTGACCCCGCCCCCCCCCCCCCCCCAAAAAATACCCTGACACCCTATTCCCACCTCTTCTTCCGAAGGTGACATCTTCAAAGAGTGTATATCTCTCTTGCCACTAAAGACAACAAATTTGTGACAGATTAAAAAAAAAAAAAAAGGATATAATTGCCAAAATAAAAAGGGATAGTGTGTCATGTCTCTGTGACGATGGCCTCCAATCCGTTCACTTGAACAACAAGTGGGGCTTTTCCAGACATGGTACTGCGCCTCATGGGCGGCGCTCCTTTGTAGGAACAGGAGCGTCACCGCGGTAACGGGAGAACATGTTCACCCGGTGGGAGAGAATCCAGCCTCTCCGAGCCTCGACCGACTTAATTGCAGACATGAATTAAGTCCGTGGTATATTCCAGCTGATGCTGACTTCCTCCACTCTGCATGAAGCCACCGGCATGTTTTGTGAGTGCATGTGTGTGTGTGTGTGTGTGTGTGTGTGTGTGTGTATACGTAGCACTCGCGGCAAGCTGAAGCATTATTAAGGGATGGCGGGGAAGGAAGGCGCGTCAGCTGGCGGATGGAAAACAGCTGTTCAATTTCACGCTTCCTCTTGCTCTCCATCTCCCTCTATACCAACACCCCCCCCCCCCCCCCCCCATATCTGTCCTAAACCTTAGGCCCTCTCTCCCCGTTGAATATACAATGATGCCTTTCAGACAGCATCCTCTTAGGTCTTTCAAACCCACGAGGGAGACACACACACGCACACACACACACACACACACACACACACACACACACACACGTCCACAATACAGCTTGTTCTGACCCAGACCGCTGGGCTGAGTCAACATTTCAATTATTTACCACAACTCTCCTCCAACAACACAGTGGCGAGATTGAGCGAGTCGTCGTCGTCGCCACAACAACAACAACAACAACAACAACAGCAGCAGCAGCAGCAGCAGCGATGAGTTCTTGTTACCCGGCTCAGCGTTTTTCTGCTAAAACGACAAATTGCACGTCCAATACCACGGGGGCCCCCCCGAAACCCATTACTTGTCATCATTCAGTCGAGCTCTTTCTCCTCCTCCCTTTTCCTTGTTCCTCTGTCTCGCTCCCTCTTTTTTTTTTTTCTCTCTCCATCTCTCACACACACAGTATGAGAAAGCCTCGTCCTCGGCGGCCATTAATTCAGACATCAGGCGAGGGACGCGTTATTTAACAACGGCGTCTCCTTATATTATATATTTCCACTTGCTGCAGCGCATACACAGAAAGTTAATTACCGCCTCGGACAAATCAAAGCAAAGCATGTGTGATGTTTTTTTTTTTGTTCTCGCTTTGTGTCGCTGCGGTTGCCGTTGACGATGTGTAAATAAAAGCCTTAAAAGACGGTTGTTTGAACAATTTCCTCCTACTTTTAATTGTCTTTAATTGACATTTCACCAGTGGTACGAGGCGTGTGAAGATAATCTGCCACCACTGCAAAAAAAACAAAAGAAGTTAAAATATAACGATATGCAACACCCCCCCTTGCCCACCCAACTGATGCAACCCCCCCAACTGTGAGCGGCGATATCCTCCATTCTCTCGATATCTGCAGAGCGCCTTTTTGATCTTTAACGTTGTGTTCGGCCTCTTCCGGTCAAGCCCCCCCCCCCCAGTACTGCGACCTCTGCACGGCTTCGTCCCAACAGGTTTACAGGCAGGTCGTCGAGGTCATCGGCGATGCCCAAAAAACACCCGGTTCACACCCAGTACTCCCACCATGAACTCTCACAAACATCCACCCTCCCTTCCTCCCTCCCTCCCTTCCTCCCTTCCTTCCTCCCTCCCTCACGAGCAGGCGGCAGAAGAGAGACGAGCAAATCGCACGGCGGCCGTCACCCGAGGTTGACCTCATTTACCTCGACGTGACCTGCCTCCGACTGCTGCCGTCGGCGGGTTGATGCAATAGACGAGCAATAACACACATACACAGACGCCGGCACATTGACACCCGGGGCTCAATGTAAATGGATTAAAAAGAAGAATAAAACAAATAAAAAATAAGAAGCTTTTGCCCCCCCCCCCCCCCCCAGAGGCAGCGGGGCATCCACTTTAACCTGCTCCAGAGAACAAGGCGGTGAGAAGTGGGATTGAGACGTGCTCATCTCTAACATCACGTCGTATTTTATATTATTTTTTTATTATTTATAGTTTATTTTTCAGTAACGAGAAAACACAGAAGGGTTTGATGTGCGCTTTATGTGCATGATTGTGTGTGTGTGTGTGTGTGTGTGTATAACGGTCCTACACTCTCATAACCATAATCCAGATTTACAGTGCGTGGTCATAAAAAGCCGGATGTGAGTCAGCGCTTTTGATGCGTAAAGTATATATATATATTTTTTATTATTAGGAAAATAAGGTCAGCGGAAAGCACATCGGCTGTGAGTGTTTCACTTTATTTGTTGTATGAACAAAATTATATTATCGCATAAAGTGCATTCGCGATTGCCTCCGGCGACATTAAAACAGTCGGCGACCGGTGCGACTCAGCGTCTCCGGGACTGTTAACTCCATCCTGTCTGTCCTCGGTGACTCGGCACCTCCCCCCCCCCCCCCCCCCCCCCCCCCCCGGACCGCATTTCTCTTGAACCGAAACCCGAACGCTCCTCATGTGTTATAAAACTGACATGAAGTGAAATAAACTTGAAAAGGAATAAGGGTGGTGGTGGGGGGCGGGGGTGTTTGATTGGCCCTGATTGGCCCACGGCCTCCTTAACCGATGATGATTTCCTCCTCCCGAGCCCACTGAAGTCTCACGGCTCTGGCTTTGCATCGTGGAACATTTCTTTTCATCCGTGAAGGATGGAGTGCGACTGAAGACCGTGGACTTATTGTTTTCTCTCTCTCTCTCTCTCTCTCTCTCTCTCTCTACATGCATGTCGCCACACACTGTTATTCCACTCAGGTGCCTCCCAGACGGTCACACCTCCTCAAGTCATTTTTTTAAGATAGACTCCGAGACAGGTGGAAATATATGCCTTCCATGACAGCAGCCTTACATCAGCTGAGGATCTCTTTGTTACGCGTCTGGCTGCTCTTTTTTTTCATTTGATTTATTCACTTTTATCTTTCTTGAGGAAAAAAAGCCCCAGAAATATCCGGCGTTGAATGATACCGGGGGATATGAAAAGTAACCGTGTCTTTGCGGGAGAAACAAAAAAGGGAGAGAATATGATTTCAAAGATTTCCCTTTGTGTTTCCAACCCAACTCCCCCTCCAAAAAGAGTTCCAACTTCCCATCTGCATAGCTCGATATTCTTAACCAACATCCACGGCAACGCCGCAACTCAAGGTTTGGTCAACACCCCTTGGTGTCACTTTTAAAGGTGTCCCTGAGGTCTTAATTAACATAGACATTATTGAAAGTAGAAAAAACATCTCTCTGTGAGGTCACAATGACCTTGACCTTTGACCGTCACATACTATATATATATATAACTGACAGAGAATCCCCATGTCCCCAAAGATCACTGAACTGCATGCTGGGATGTTGAGGGGGCCATTGGTGGGGGGAGCTTTATCCCTTTAATACCATTGATCTAAATCACACATTAAGAGAGAATATGAATGGGAGCTTGTAATTGCATAACTAGATTACACTTCTTTAATTAAGAAATCAAATATACTTGATTTGACCAAAACCAAACACGAGCTTGAGTCACTAGGTATATGCAGGGATATTTGTTAAATTATACAATTTACAAGCATATGCAGTGGGTACACTTGTTGAGTACGTTGACACTTGGATTAAATCGCACTATAAATAAAGAGTTTTGAAAGTTTTGTGGAACTTCTGACAAAAGGAGATGTGATCGAACAGAGAGCGGCTTAAATAATTGAGTGTGAAGAGCAACACAAATGTAAATTGTGTCACATAAAGGACATGGTAACATCAAAGAGAGAGAACATCAAAGAGCGGGCCACATTCCTGCAGGCGTATTGCATCTACTGAAAAAAAAAAAAAAAAAAGGCATAATATTGAGTTGTTTTTTTTGTTTTTTTAAGACCGTGTCTGAGGTACAATAACGTCGCCGCGTAGAGATCAAGACACTCATAAGCCCCGAAAAAAAACAACAAAAAAACAACAAACAATGTTTATGGCATATGGTGATGGACATCAATCTTCTCTTGCCAGATGTAACAATTTCACCGACGACGTACTCCGCATCGCCCTCCGCACGCCGGCAGCTTCAAAGCGCCCGAATGTTGCGAGTCAACTTGCGCAAAAGTCGTGCACTTCTTAAGAAATTATTCGCGTTCATCAAAAGCAAAACAAAACAAAACACGAAGGGTCTTGGCTGCCTAATGCGAGCAGTGCATGCAAAACGCCCCCCAAAAAATAAATAATATATGTACTTTTTATGATGCATGTGATGAGTGTCGGCATGTCGTAACACACGGTGATGTGTTCAGCTCCCTCTGGTCTGTGACAGAGAGGATTCAGAGTGACTTTAGCCCGTCGGGCGTCCTGGATGAGAAGGCGGGGTCATTTCCATCACCGGCCGCCGCGGGCGCTCATCCCTCTGCTGGCGGGGAGATCAAGTGATGTCATCAGCCATGCAGGGACGACGGACATGTAGAGTACAGCGGTGCACAATAGTTTCAATTATTCAGGCCGGGGCCGAGGCAGCATCCAGCGGCTCGAAGGAAGGCTGTGATTATCTCTTCCTCCTCCCCCCCCCCCCCCCCCCCCCCCCCCCCCCCCCCCCTTTTTTTTTCCCCCCTCTGGCTCATGAGTGACAGAAAACAAGTGAGTTGTTTGAGAGTGGCGCTTTCCTCAAAGGCGACCGCATCGCTTCTTAAAAGAGGGCCGTGTGGCCGGCAGTGAGGCTTCGCCAGCGGCCTGACCTCCTGACCTCCCCACCCCGCCCGCCATCATTAAAAGGCCTCTTGGATGAAGGGGGCGGAGCTCTCCGACCCCCGGGGTCAGCGATCTATAATGCCCACGGACAGATCACATCCATCCGGACGTGAGAGAGCAGAGAGAGATCCAGAGTACCGCACACAGTGCTGACGTGCGATTCACTCTAGAATTCATAATCCAGCAGTATAACATACATGCATAAAGACAACGTCTGCTTTTTGTACTTCAGGTATAGAGTTTGATGCTAACACTGTCGTACGTTTACATTTTTTAATACATTTACTGACAAGAGAACTCGTGACATTGGAGGATGGAGAACAATCGCCGTGGCGTCGACACCCACGTAAAGTGTTGTGGTAATAACACCATCCGCATAAACTTTACCATTTTAAATGTGCTAGTGCAGTTTAAAAACCACAGTTTCTAGGATACCAATTGTCTACTTGTATGGAGTGATACATCCAATTAAACATGCAATTTGTACCAAATTAAGAACGGCGCAACGTTTTAAAACAATACTTCTGAGTCGCAAAAAGAAATTAAAAGAATACAACTTTAGCTTTGTTTTCTTTTCTTCTTTTTTTATGTTGCTTCATTTATTTTCATGGCCATTTTCTCGGATGGTAAAATGCTTCAAAACAATCAAAAACAACAACTTAAAAAAAAAAGCCCCAATCATTCTGCCTGATTTGTTGTTTTTTTTTTTTTACCCCAAATAATTGGAAGTATATTTCCCTTGTGCACGCTAATCATAAGTATACGTGTTGCACTCGGCGTAACGCGCCCTGCGGCACCGAGTGGTTTCCATGGCGCCCTGTGCGCCGGCAGACTGCTCTGATAAGACAGAGGAGACGCACAAGTTACAAGCAACCAGCAACCAGCAACCAGCGGGGGTTCTGATCCTCGGAGGGGCACGACACCGGTTGTCAACCCTTGTCGCCATGAATTAGTCATGGGGGTGTCATGTCAATAACATCCTCGACGTGTGCTGGAGCTCCATTCACACTACAGCTGGAGCAGCTCTTCTTTACTTCTGCCATCCACCGGTATTATATATATATATATATATATATATATATGTATATATATATATATATATATATATATATATATATAAATATATATATAAATATATTTATATATATATAAATATATATATAAATATATTTATATATAAATATATATATAAATATAAATATATTTATATATAAATATATATATATATAAATATATATATATAAATATATATATATATTTATATATATATAAATATAAATAAATATAAATATATTTATATATATATATAAATATAAATATTTATATATATATATATTTATATATATATATATATAAATATATATATCAACATATAAATATATATATATAGCCTGTTGGATTTGAGGATTGCATTTTGGAAAGCCTAAATATCTTTATATACACGGTATATACACTTGTGCATCACTTCATATTTCACTTGTCAGATTTGAAGGCTAACCCCCCCCCTCCCTTGACATTGCGTTTTGAACCTTTTTGGATTATGTTTTAGCGGCGGCTTCGCAAATCCTATCGTAAATCAAAATCCGACTGAATTGGATCGCTATGCAATTATTCCCGTCACGTCACGCAGTACAACGAGCCGGGGGATAATAGAAAGAGACAAGCCGAGTGAAAGAGACGTAACAACGGGCCCATTGTTTGGAGGGCGGACAGTGTTCAGGGCATTCAAAATGGCAAATAGAGGGAGACACTCTAATAACAATATCTTATTGAAAGCCGGCAATGCCGACGATTGACTCGGCATTGTTCCGAAATAAAAAAAATAAAAGAAGCTTGGCAGCCATTTGGAGATACCACGTCCACTGAACTGTGGCACTATGAGAAAAGCATTCTTTTGATCATCTGAGAACAAAAAGTCAGTCGCACTAGAAACTATTTTTTTTAACACTTTATTTTTGAATCAAAGAGATTCAGGATTGAGAGCGTCACACGTTGTACATATTATATATTGCGAGGTCCCCCTGGAGGCAATCTATTCAGTTATATGAATAAATACGAGTTGACTTGAAGCCGTCACTCGTGACTCAACAAAAGAAACTCTGCTTTTTTTTATGTTTGCATAAATCAACGTCCGTCAATAAGCCTTTCGGACAGGAAAACCTGCTCGCACTGCTCGCAATAATCAAAAGAAAATACATATCGCGGTTGACAGGGACCGGATGGGGTTGGTTGTGGGTGTGCAAAGACAAAAACAAACAAACAAACAAACAAACAAAACCCTAAATAGGGCAAACATCAAGCCACCTGGGGGTTCCCCGCAGCTGTGGCGGAGTGAGCCGTGAATCCGCTCCAGCTGTGCCTTATGTCATCCGTCAATAGTGATCAGTGACAACTGTCCTCGTTACTCACCGCAGCTGGATGCAACACCTGCATATCAGTCTATATTTACTTTGGCACGACCAGGTAAACACCATCGTTGGAGCCAGAAGACATTAAGGGAGTCGCAGATGAAATATGAGGAGACTTATGAACGGGGGGCCATACAGTCGGGTATGTCCGTGCACTGAAGAAAAAGCACTGGAAATGCAATAAAGAAAGAAAAACATAAATCACGGCGTGGCAGGGGAGATGAAAGGAATAAACGGGCGTATACAAACAAACAAAACACTTCGAACATTTGAACAGACAATAATAACTTTTTACCAATTTCACGACTTCCGACATAACGTTTTTAAAAAAAAAAGTTTATTTACTCCTGAAAGCACAGCAGATGAACGAGAGAATGATTTTTTTAATTTTTCTCTCCAAACATTAGTTAGAGAGAGAGAGAGAGAGAGAGGTGGGAGGGTAGCATGCAGCTATTACACATCATCCATAATTAATTTGGAGAATTCACAGGCACACATAATCCCCCAACACACACACACACACACACACACACACACACACACACACACACACACACACACACACACGCTCAGTCAAACTCCACAAGCTAAATCCCTCAGTGTCGTCTTTCCCCTTTAGAGGTCGTGCAGCCCTCAGTGATGCAGCAGTCAGAGTGCATCACGACTGGAAAAGCTCCGTTAGATGTGTACATCTGGATGCTGTGTGTGTGTGTGTGTGTGTGTGTGTGTTTGTGAATTGCACATTGTTAATTATGCATATCGACTTAACCTTCGAGCTGGCGGTGTTTCGGTGTTGCTGTCCGTGCCTTGTGATTTGTTTCCAATGAGGAGAGAATGAACACCGCATATATACTGCTAATTGCAGTATGTGAGAAATGCAACAGGTAGGTGGTGTGTGTGTGTGTGTGTGTGTGTGTGTGTGTGTGTATGTGTGTGTGTGTGTGTGTCGAAGACTAATGCATGAGGCTAGGAGATTGTATTTGTTCAACAGAATGAACAATTTTTCCAGAAGTATTAATATGCAGGAAAATTATGATAACCTCCCTTACACACACACACACACACACACACACACACACATTTATTCACACAAACAGCAGCTAAACCATCCATCCAAATCATTCCAATCAACAAGAAAACTAACAAATGAACACGTGTCCCTTCTGTCGCTCATTATTTTTGTTTGTGTGCTTGTGCCGGTGTACAAATATAACAAAAGAGCAGGAAAAACAATCTCCCACAAAATAGTCCTGACTTGCGATAACAGCAAGGAGTCACAACACAATATGCACTGAGCTCCGTACGTTTTGCTTCCTCGCATTTTAAATTACTGTACAATTACTTTCTGATAGTCGCATGCAAAGGTCACAAGAGCAGAGCTTACTGCTGACTGCTGTGGATATATATATATATATATATATATATATATATATATATACATTTATTTATTTATATACATATATATATATATATTTATTTATTTAGATAAATATATATATTTATTTATATATATTTATTTATATAAATAAATATAAATATATATATATATATATATATATATATATTTATTTATATAAATAAATATAAATATATATATATATATATTTATTTATATAAATAAATATATATATTTATATATATATATACTGCTGAAATAATCAGTTACAATATCTGACGTTGGTGAGCGTCGTGCAGCCGACTGTTTGCCCGTCTGACTGACGCGATGACGAGCTGTCTGTCTGAGTGACCGAGGCTTCCGACCCGCAGATTAACTGACTGATTTGCTGACTGGACTGACCCAGTAACCGCGGCTGACTGGCAGATGTCACTTTCGGAGGGCGGGTGGGTGGCCGTGGGAGGGCGGGTGGATGTGTGGGGTGGCTGCTGCATGATGGAGGAGGAGGAGGGTCAGAGAACGAGAGAGCACCATGTTTTCTTGTGATGTGTGTGTGTGTGTGTGTGTGTGTCTGCAGATAGCTATAATAACCTCTGGCTGACACTGTGAGTCGTAACAGAAGGCAAGCAGGCACACGTGGACATACATGTGCATCCGTGTATGCATGCATCAGTGTGTGTGTGTGTGTGTGTAAAACCTATTTGCAGCTCTTTAAAAGTGCACACCTCAGAGCGTCACGATAGCCCGTGTTGCATTGTGGGATACCGGCGTGTTCGTGACACGGCCGGGCCCCCGCTGGCCCCCAAACTGGCATTTTGACGGACACTTCAGAAAGTGAATAAAATGGCACCGGCTTAGCATGTGTGAAAATAGCACCTTCTCTCTCTCTCTCTCTCTCTCTCTCTCTCTTTCCGTGACACCTGTGGCAGCCCCGCCGCGCCCAGCCGGCTAAATCTCTGCGAGCTGGGAATTAAAAAAAAATATATGACGTTCACGTTTACTGGCAGCGGTGGGCCGAAGGTGTCAGCGAAGCTCATCAAATGTAAAAGAAAGAGTACACGTCAAACTATTTTAACCCGGTGTTGGTTTGATAGGCGCGTGGGGGGGGGGGGGGGGGGGGGGCTGAGGGGAATCGGTTCACGACGGCGTGTCAGAAACCACCTGCAGGTTCAAGCTGTTCCCCGGCTGAACATCCGGAGATTGGCAGCGGGGACGATTTGAAGAAATGAAAAGAAGAGATGCAGCCGACCTGCAAATGTCAACACCATTAGCACGACTTAGAAACAGAGCGAGATTTATTCAAAAGTAATGCCTGCTTGTTTGTTATTGTATGGAAAATAGAGAAAAATGTGTTTTCTCTCACACCGTGCGTGCATTTACTGGGCATATAATTAAATGACAAAGGATAAACATGTTAATAACCGAATGTGTTGTTTTTTTGTATTCTGACATGACAAATGTTGTTTTTTTTTTGGGGGGGGGGGGGGGGGGGGGGGGGGATACGGTCCAGGAGAAACCAGCCAAAACTAGATGCAGAGCATTCATTAGTTTCCCTGAGGAGGTGCGGTGGAAACTTTTGTTTTTGTTGCCGTTTCCAGCCTTTTTTTTTGAAAACTGCACAATGGCGCACAATACACACATACATACAGATACGCATAGATACACAGATACACACACAGAGAATTATTCCTATTCCTATTTGGATGACGCGGCTGTTGCGCCACCTGTTGGCCAAATGGTAACACATTTGTTAGCGGTCACTCAGACCTCATGTCTGATTTGGTAGCAACAGCAGTGCATAAGAGGTATGGCATATTTTTTTGTGATATATAAAAAGCCCTGCCCCCAAAAAGTTTGAGCAAACCTTTGAGGGACAAATTTACCAAAACTGTCCTAGACATCAGATATGCGAACAAATCGGAAAAAGAAAAAAAAATCTGATTTGGACACGATAGCAATGGTATAAAAAAAAAAATCAATACAGAAGTAAAATGGTTCAAAAGTTGAAGGCCAAAAACTGAAAGTTCATTGTTGTAGCGCCCCCATCTGGCAAAGTCGCACCGCATTCAACACCAGCATGTCCTCGGGTCCCCCAGCGATGTGTGAGGTAGATCTGATGAACAGTTATTTTAATAATAATAACCCTTTTAACATCATTCCAACTGTTTAGTGTATATCGTCCATATCATTGCATTCATGCGATAGTTGTGCAGAAGCAGTGTGGTGAACGTAGCCCCGTTTCTTTTTATATCCGCGCATAGCCAATAAACCACATTAAAGAGGGATTAAGGAGATTGAAAGCGCGCAGTGAATGCAGACGAGAGAGAGAGAGAGAAAAAAAATACATGTGTTAAACATCCATTTGACTTCAACGAGCAACACTGTATGAAATTTGTCGCCGTTCTGTTTTCGCTGTGAAAACATAATGAAAACCATCAATCTCCCAAGAAGCATTTGCCTGATCACTGTTGCCGACTATAGATCCCCGTGGCAGCTAATTTCCTGCTAAGAACCCCCCCCCCCCCCCCCCCCCTCCCCAAAAAAAAGTGATAATGTTCAACATCCAGGCACGAAAAAAAAAACGATGCGACGATATATATATATTTTTTTTTCATTCGGGAGAAATATTATTCTAAGTGAGATAGGAGTTAAGAGACGGTTAAGTATACGAGCTCATGGGTGTTTATAAAGTTAACGTCATTGAGGCAATTTAAGAGGTTTTTTTTCCACTCTCGACATCCTCGAGGCCTCCTCCATATGGCACACCGGATTGACTTTCACAATTCATACTTCAACATATCTTATTTTCATCTTCCCGTAATGGCTCTCCAGGAGCAAAGCTGCGCTGATGATAATCTCGCCAGATGGTGGAAGCGGTAAAAAACAGTGGAGGCTGCTTCTTCTCTTCATTTAAATATCAGTATCTCAACGGGGGGATGTATCCTTGGACCGGGGGGTCGGGGTGGGGGGGTGGGGGGGGGGGGGGGGTCGGGGTTCTGCCTTTGAAAAGAAAAATGCTTAGATTTAGTCCGTCTTGTCAATAGAAACTCATCCAGCATCCAAACCTTTTCCCAATGCCTCACCTGGCTCATTCAGACCGCCGACTAATCAATGATCAATGGCCGACATGGAGGTTTTAATTAATGCCATCCCGCACGCTAACTCATCCCTAAATGATCCTAAATGTGTGATCTCTGTCTGGAACGGCACGGAGAGGTCAAGGCAGGCAAGCAGCTACATGAAATGAACATGTTAACGTCTCAGGGGATGAAATCAAATTATTCATGGAGGGGGGGGGGGGGCTTCATGTGCCTTCATGTCTTCATAAATGATGCCCCCACATTTACATTAATAAAAAAAGTAAAAACCACGCTAGTGGACGGGGAGAGCTGGTCGAGGCCACGCTCGGCATCACCGGCGAGGAAGAAAACGCACAAAGCAGCAAAGTTTACACTTAATGCGCAACCGTTTTACACGAGCCATTCTTTTATTTGACTATTTTATTAATTTTTTTATGTATATATTTTGTACTTGCACTTGGCAAACTCACAATGACGAAAAAAAGCTAAATAACAAATTGAACAAATCCTTCATTTAAACCGTTCATTGTGCAGGATGCAGGAATGCATTGAGCTCGTATATGAATGACTATTCATAACGCCACCCGGAGGTCAGACGACCAACAGCGCTCTGGAGCCACATTATTCCTGAACATGAGCGGCTGATAACTCGCTCGGTTGCCGTGGAAACCTGGCATTGCCGTGGCGACTCCGTGTTGCTCGTCGCGGAAATAAAAAGTTACCGTTTGCCCAGTTTGTCTATGACGAGTCCACTCTAATCCATCACCTGGACGCAGAAAGACATTTATATATATATATATAAATTTGTATTCGACAAAAGAGGACTAATAAGTCGTCTACACGTGCGTTGGCGGTAGAGAAGTCGAACCCATTTCCTCCTCTCTATCGCCTCCCCGTCCCCTCTCTTTTGCTCTAAACCTCTCTTTCCTAATATAAATCAGTCTCTAAGCTTCACCAGGGACAACCTCATTAGAAGAGAGGAGCGACAAGCACACTTCCATCTGTCTCCCCGTCTACTAGTTTAATGAGCTTTTTTTTTTTTGTTGCTTGTGTGCTTCGCCAATCGCGAGACGTTGCTATATTATTCATTCCCAGCGGCATCACCCCCGTCGCCGTCGCCCTCCCTCCCCGTCGCCCCCTGGAGGCCAAGCTACTTACAGCGCGCACCCTCTGGTGTAGGAAAAGGCGCGTCGTCTTCAACATAGAGATGTAGTAGTCTTTTTGTGGCGCATCGCGGCGCCGCTCAGCTCCAAAAGCACAACCAAAAAACGTGGCGCCTTTGGTCAAGGGCAGTCATTTATCCCTCGGCGGTCTGCACCTTCAGCCACTGTGTGTGTGTGTGTGTGTGTGTGTGTGTGTGTGTGTGTCGGGAGTGACACGCATCACATTACTCCCCGTTTTGACATCCCTGCATTTTAAAAGAAACCGAGGCCGGGCTCCTGCACCGGCTTTCTCTCAGGCCTTGAAAAACAATAAATCTTGTACTTGTTCAACATTTTTTTTGATTTTTTTTTTTGGGCCAACCCACTTTAACAAGGAGAAGCACTAAATTAAAGAGTGTCAGCACTCACAGAAGGGCATGTTTGACATGAGGAGGCTGAAAATCTATCATTTCTTTTTGCTGCAGTGCATAAAAGAAGAAAAGTAAACATCGAAAGTCACTCCCAATATAATTCCATCCCAGCATCACAAAAAACGTGTTAAATGCAGACACAGTTAAATCCAGCACCACGCAGTAAGTAGATACTGAGCGTGTCTTTATTTGTATATTTAATCAACATGAATTTACAATGTAGAGTGTGTTGTGTTGAACTGTTGAGGCTCCTTGTGTTGTCTGTTCATGGTAGGACGTCTTATTGTGTGATGGTATTTTTAAAGGACTAGTTCACAGGAAAGTCACTTTAAGGTCTTTTTTTCAGAATAGAATAGAAAAAAAAACAATAAATCAAGCCAAAAGGTGCAAAAACTGTGGAATTGGGTGATGCTTATTTGTGGGTTTTCTCACCTTTCACATTGCACGTACTTAAATAAATAAAAAAAAACTCAGAGGTCATCGTCTCGACGGCAGCGCATTAAAATTTCAATCCTTTCGATTTTTTTTAAACTTTCAAAATAAAAGCCTTAAATCCTTAGATCCCTTGTAATTTTGCTAAAGGGGCAATTCAAGGAAACAGCTTACAACATCCGGTGACATAAATCCGTACTTAACGGTACTTAACGGTACTTAACCCCCCCGGCCCTGATGGTCTTGGTCGTCTTTCACCTCCCCATCGTCCAAACTGACGCCGAAGTGCAGCACTCACCCTCCGGTTCCCCCCACCGGTAAACACCGCTAACTCCGTCGGCACGTTGGCCAGAGTTTCTTTAGTCTTGTATTCAGCTTTTCTTTTCTTTTTTTAAATGTTAAAGGTCTTTTGCTGTCCTTCCCCTCCATCATCACATACACAGTCACTGCACTATTTACAGGAGCTGCTGCTGCTGTTAGCGACCAAATCACAACCCATGCGAGTCAGGAAAAGGGAGTAAACACACACATTTGAGTTAATTTAAAAAAAAAAAAAACAATCAGGCCATCACCTCCTGCAGCCTCTCTCCACCTCCCTCCCTCTCGCTCCACCATGCCGCCGCCTGGCCCCAAATGATCTCCGCCATTGAGCCATGCGAGCGTTAACGTGAAATAGGGAGGTGAGGTATGCGTGAAATAAGTAAACTTCTGGGGGAAAAAAAGATTTATGTTTCAGCGAGCAAAGGAGATGGCGCCCCGAGACACGGACCCCCCACCCCCCCGGGTGTCATTTACTTGCCGTCTGGTGGTGGGAAAGAGCGTGAAGTACAGTCTATTTCACAGGCCGCTGGGCGGAGTGCCCCCCCCCCCCCAAACAAAAACAAAACAAAAACAGGCACAAGACCTATACGCTTTACTCACTCTCGATTAAAACCCTTCACTTTGCGATGGAGCACAAGGTGATGAACCCACGCACGACATCACCACACTGTGCAGCGGGCGCATCTATCAGGGGGAGGAGGAGGGTGTGGGAGCGCAGTTTGTTGATGATGGAATTCACTGTCAGTGTGAGTGTGTGTGTGTGTGTGTGTGTGTGTGTGTGTGTGTGTGTGAGCTAGGGGTTTCCGCTGTGGTCGATAATTGCGAGGGAGAACAAAAGTGTGTCGAGCTGAGTGTGTGTGCATGCTGCATGCGGGCTTTCACAGATGGCGGGTTTTATTCCGCTGACTTCTCGGGAAAAAAGGGCGAAAAGAAGGAAAACTTCTAAGCGAGCTGCGACGTCCGTACTTCGAGATGTGTTTCATCTCACACACTATGCACTGAAGCGTGTTGATACGATCAGTTATTACAATTAATAAAAACACAAGAAACGTCATTGAATGAATTAAACCCAGATGAGCTGTATAAACTATTTGATGTGTATATATATATATATATATATATATATATATATATATATATATATATATATATATATATATATATATTATGAAAAGATATAAAGCTTTATGCATCCCGACAGACAGTCTTCATCCTTATGCTGTAAGGTTGCCACAGTAACACGCATTTCAATGGTCTTTTATTCTTATTAAGAGTGAGAAGCATTTAAATTAAAGAAAAACTCAACCGCGACATTGTGTTCCTGCTTTATTTTGAAATTGTGTACCGTAGTGCGCTTTATATCTACTTTTTTTTTTTCTATCCGTCTCATTTTTTTTTGCTTTTGTTTTGGTGATCCGAAGGGAAAAAAAACAACAAAAACAAAAACATTCCACGCCGGTTGACAATGACTTGTCAGAGCGGATGTGATATTTCCACTAAATGAGAGGCATCTGATTTCCTGTCACGACGGAACGCTTCCTGTCGGCGTTGAGGAGACTCCTCGCTTGGCACTGCAGTCACGGATGAGGCGTCGCTGTATTGATTAAGCCCCCCCCCCCCCCACACCCCCACCCCCTACACGAGCCTGCCAGTCAGCAGTCTGAGGAGTGGAAACATTTCATACCGGGCGCACGGTGGGCAGAGAGAGGAAGTAGAGATGTGCACACTTTTTTTTTATATATATACTAAAATATGGATTTTTTTTTTCTTTTAAAAATCTGGAAGCCGAGGGACAAGTTCATTGGTTTTGCAAACTACTTTCTGCATGTGTACACTTGCAGGCACGCACGCCCTTAATCGCTCTCTCTCACACACACACACACAGACACACACACACACACACACACACTGCAGCAGCACCTGCAAACACAAACAGTCCAATTCAAATGGTTATCGCCCCATGAGGGAACGCTCAGTTTGCAGACGCAGTTCAACATACAAATCACCACATAATATATACCACGTAAATACTTTTTTTCTTTTTCAAACCGTGCATGCAGAACACACACACACACACACACACACACACACACACACACACACACACACACTCACACACACTCACAACCGCCATGCAGTCTCTGATGTTGGATTTCTTTTCATCTGTATGCCAGTTCCAGGTCAGCTGCATGCCTGACCTCTTCACGTGGTAATCAGGAGACGAATCCACCTCAGGTGATTCACACCACACACGTGATGGTTTGGCAGAACACATATAGATGGAATCACAGGTCGGATGTGCGGAGCACGTCCTATTATATTGCAAAAAGGGACCGTTTTTCCCCCCAGATTGAGATTCAGCGAGTTTCTTGTTGGCAATGATTCAATTCAGCGCAACAAACACCTTATCAACCGACGCCAGGCGCTATTTCACAACGTATCGCTTACGAATGGGAATCCTTTGCTCCACCTGCGATTAAAAAAAAAAAAGAGCAGTGTTTACGGCAGCTGCAAAACGTCTATAACCACCGTGTGAAATATGCACCGGGTCTTGACGTGTTCTCCGCACACAACCCGCCGGGCTAAACCGCACCGTTACCAAATGAAGCGCCACACTCTGCAACGTTACGACTGTTTATTTTTTTTATTTTTAGATACGCACTCCTAAAGCATTCCTCTGCCTCCTCTCTCTGAGCTGCATTAGCCAGTTCCTATTTACTCCACAGCTCCCAAGAGGTGATAAAAAAACAACAACGACTAACCAATCCCTCAAATGCCTGGAAGAAGAAACAAGCGTGTTTCCCGTGGGTGAATCAAGTCGGTATAAGCGTGTCTGTGAGTTCCCCGTCCGCGTGAGCCGAGGGTCGTTCATGTGTTTACCAGACTCCTACAGTGAAAGGTGTCATCGTAAAAAGCTACGGTTCCACCTCTGTGTGATAACTCCTTCGCCATCTCCTCCTCCTGCAGTCCTTTTTTTTGGTAACGCCTCATCCATTATACATGGGAGCGCAAACCAAAAGGGACGCAGATGTGAAATTCACGGCCGGTGATTCAAAGGTTGGAAAATAGGTGCACGGTCGTCCCCATCCCCGTCTCTCTTTTCCATGATGTGAATATCATTTCCTCTCCATTACCGAAGCGGGGGGGGGGGGGGGGGGGGGGGGGGGCGTAATGCGTTGTAAAGCATCCCCCTTTCGCAGGCGCAATAGTAAACAAGTGTGCTGTAAAGCAAGTGCACAGCCGAGTGGAGGCGGAGGCGTTTTTTTTCTTTTTACGACCTTCCATTAGTTCCTTTTTTTGAGTTTGCACCGGAGAATGTTTATAGGGAGAGGACGTAGTCACCGTGACGCCACTCGTTGGTTCGAGGACCGCCATTTGGACGCCTTGAGGTCATCACCTTGGCAACCAAAAATTATATATATATAAATTACAACTAACCTCCATGAACTTAAAGGATTAAACTTGTAAGGCGAAAACAAGGACAACTCAAGGATGCCAGAGTGCGACCTGTCAATCCCAAAGTAGCCCCGCCTTAAATCACACCCTGCTTTATCGTCTATTTGAACATGATGTATTGAAGAAGACTTGAAACTACCGATTGGGACCATGAACTCATACTTACAATATGAGGTAATAAATAAAGTGAGAAGTGAAGAGTCATTTTCTCATAGCCTTGCGTACGATCACACTTCTTTTTCCAACCTGAGCAGTGCGAGCTATTAGAAATAATTCAGGTTTGAGGCACTTATGCATCGGCTTCACCTTTCAGAACTGGAGTTTACCGACTGGTTTGCACGCCGGTGGTTTGGGGTAAAGAAAATGCATGTGTTTTTTTTTTTTACACCTCAGGACCTTAATTTATCAGTAAGCCAGGCGGAACGAACCATTTCATGTTTATGCAACAGGTGCCCGGAGCGTGTAATGTGAGACCCGGCAGGAGGTGTGGGGGGCATTCCAGGCTCTGAAAAAGCACCTTTTTTAAACGTTTATTTTCTGGTACAGTATATCCCTATTTGGCAAATATACGTAGACATGATAGCAAAAGAAGTCAGAGCAGAGGAGTTGGTGGAGCAGTAAATGGGTTAAATGTCTCGCCCAGGGCCGCCATCAGACAGACGGCGACCCTCGTGCAACGCAGGGCCTTATCTTGCGCCGCCATTGCCACTGGAATCTTTTTTATTATTTATTTTCGCGTGGGAGAAAATAAAATACATCATCTCACTACTGTATATACAAAAAGAAAGGTCCACACCCGGTTGCAGCCTCCAACGGTTCTACGCGTAGCAATTGTCGTCTAATAAATTGGACGCCAGTCAACTGAGAACGCCTCGTAATGCTGTAATACTTCTTTACGAGTACATGGAGAAACTGCATTGAACAGCAGCACAGTGAGGATAAGAGTTAGAGTAAGCCTTCTCTCCGCCCTGCCTCGTGTGAAGACGAAGACGCATGAAAAACGCGGCGCCGTCAACGGCTAAAAGAGAGAGTCGCTCGCGCTAACGTTACTGCAGCCTCATCAGTCAACTCGCGGGGAGTAATTAATTCCATCTGTCCGTTATTGAAAGTGGTTTACATATTTGATACGCGGGCTTCAGGAGTGGAGCCGAAGCCCAGGAGGGAGTCAGGGGCTCGACAAGCCCCAGCTCCACATGGCTGCATTTAATTAGGAGGGATGCTGGAGAGGATGTGGGGGGGGGGGGGGGGGGTGGGGGTGGGGGTGGTGGTGCTTATGTTAACTGATTTCCCTCTTTAATCAGTGCTAATCTCCAGTCATTTTCACAGCACAATGCCAGGCTCATTCATGAAGTCAAATTAATAAGTGAGGAATATAGCGATGGCTGTCTCGGGGGCTGGATGCTGAAGTCCTAGCTTTTCTCAATTATTTTATCTGCACCTCTGGGGGGGGGTGTGGGTGGACAAGACGTAGGGAGAAACATAGTGTGTGTGTGTGTGTGTGTGTGTTTGACAGAGAGACACATCGACAGCGCGTCCACGAGAGAATTCATTGCTTTCGCTGGTTATGGATATTGCATCGTGGGAGTATGATTATACGCAAAGTCCCGTCTTGTCTCTGTCCCGGAGAGACGCTATTAGCAACCTCGTTGATATGGCAATAATGTTTTGCATTTTGGAAACGGGACGGCCGGCAGTCCATGTACGAGATATAGAGATGGAGGCAGATAGAGACAGAGGAGTGTCTTTGGAAGGTTCTTTTAAAAGAATAAGACAAGACTGAGGCGAGCGATGATGTGAAAAGCTCTGCCGATCCCTTGCGTCCTGGAATTAAATTGAATTGAACAGAGGAAGGAGATGAAGTGAAGTGGAGACGTTTGAAAGGCTGCAGCTGCTCAAATAAGACAGCGATTGGTTTGGGGTAAGTTGTCGGCTCCGGCCTTGGCTGGCTAAGCTTCGCTCCAAGTTTGTGTGAGGGACTCACAAAAAAAAGTGTATTTTTCTTTATTTCTTTTTTTTACCTCTGTGGGTGTTGAATAGGAACAGGATTCCTGTGGCATTGAGATGTAGAGGAAATGAAAAAAAAAAGCTTTTGTCGGTTAGGGAACCAAGGAAGACCGTAGTGGAAGGAAATGCGAACCGGAGACAAGAGAGGCACTCAACTGAAGCCATATTTACAGATCTGGATGTAGGAGGGAGAGAAAAATGACAAGTGGAAGTGTGTGTACTTGTGTGCGTCAAAGAGGGAGAGAAGCAGAAGAGAGAGAGAGAGAGAGAGAGAGAGAGCGAGAGAGGAGAGGTGGCCATCTGCAGGATTATCACAGGCAGCTCTGCCAGGTTAAATGAGGCAGACGGCGGGGACATCGGGTGGCACATCTTAGGTAACAGTGGTGTGTGCGAGTGCGTATCTATGCTTTTGTGCACACTCATATTCATGCTAATGTCTAAGTCGCTCTGTGGCATGAACCAATAGAACAAAAAAGAGCTATTTTGGGTACATTGTGTTGCAGTTAATGGACTGGTGCTACGGTTCTACGCTGATGACAAAGTCCTATATATTGTAATGCTCAATACAGCCTTATTTCAACAAATCACAGCACCACTGGCCTTCTCTTTGTTATGAAGCTGTACTAAACAGATAACAATAAATACTGAGCATGGGGAGGTCTGCTATCAGATATGCCGAACAAGCATTATTAACTCATTTAGAGTAGATTTCTTAAGCTGTACAGACTGGCGTCTTGGGGTACTTTGAAAAACTCATTAAAAAAACATGAATCTTGTTTGTAAATGTTTTTTTATTAAACATCCTTCATTGATAGTTTGTTCACACTTGTATTGCCCTCCCATGCACGTCGATGCAGTTGTATTTGTGATTTATGTCTTTATTCGTGTTATTTATGTGTGTTTTTGTTGTGTGTGTGTGTGTGGTTTTTAAATGGTATACCCAGCACACTTGTTAAAAAGAGCTATTGCTCCTCAGTGTGTCTTTCCAAGGATAAATAAAGCTATACATTAATATACCATTCGTTAATAGTTTCTCCTTTCAAAAAATCTAAATAGTTTATTTTGCCAAGCAGGTTCCACACCAGCTGCTGTTTGTCGCTTTGGAGGCTTTTAAAATATATTTTTCTCACATCTTTTCGTAACAAACAATACATATATTCCACATTTACGACTAACTAAATCATTATGGACATATTCACTGCAGCTTGATTATTTATAAAAATGTGACAATAGGTCCTAAAACATACTTTAAATTCTAGTCAGAGCTCGAGGATTGAATTATAAAGTCCGTGTGGGTTCTGGACAGCTGCACATCACTCAGTGTTATTATCATTTTAGTGTGCAAATCCCTGTCACTCATCTAATTAATGAAGCCAAGTAATCTAACAAAAGCAATATCTCAGCATGGGAATGTCCGTTAATCAGTTGGTGTTACCGCTCGTCCATGTAGCTCAACCACCACTGGGCAGTCGCGATGTGGAGCAACACGCGGTGCTATACATGGTGTGGTTCAGGTGTGTGTGATACAAGGCCGACAACATATTACCATTCATAATTTAAATAATAACTTAAGGATAATTCAACAACAACTGTAATTGGCAGAGAGCTCAGCTGTGCGCTGGAGATCAGACTGGAGCCGTAACCACTCAAAAGACGGATCGCTATCTTCCGATCAGCAGCATCTGAAGAGCAAAGAACGGTACTGGAGGTGTGTTTTTTTTTCTCCACTTTAATCTCGACTGAAAGACGGTCCATGCATTGCTGAGTATTATCTGAGCGCGCCTGCCCTTTTTCAAACAGGCTGTGCCACGACGGCCCCCCCCCTCAGATGGTTCAGTGAGACGCCATCTGTCTCGTGGCGTCGCCGGATTGATTGTGAAAATGCCATCACAACCACTTGAAATGATGGTTTAAATATAGAGAAAAGACCACCTCAAAAATATCACCGTGGGAACTCCTACCAGGCAATGCGGAGCGTTTTCTTTAATACTATGTGTATACTGTGTGTGTGTGTGTGTGTTTACGGAAGGTCAGTTCTGCTCCCCCCACCACCCATCCTCTCAAATCCCCCCTGGCACCCCTCACATGCTCTCACCAAAATACCATTACACGAGTACACAGACACACCAGCACACATCTCTTCCTCCTCACTGCCAAGACTGTGTCTATGTTGGGGCTGACAACACAACGGGCCTTAATCCCCTCTACCTGTGACTTTTTACAAACAGGATTAGTCCCAGTCCCCCCCCCCACCCCCACCCTAAATTCACCCTGAAATACCGGTAAATCCCGGGGGCCCGTGGCCCTAACCCTCTGTTTCATGTCCTGAATACACTGCTGTTCTTATCTAAATGAACAGCTCCGCTCCCGAAAAAAATGCGAAGCGCTTTCCCGTTTTTCTCGTTTCGCACACGCTCTTCAGCGCGCCGCCATGTGGACTCGGATAGAGAGAGAGAGAGAGAGAGAGAGGCGGAGCTGGCTGAATTGCATGACCAGGGAGCGTGCACACACACCAGCGGGTGTCCGGCAGTGAGAAAATCCTTCTAATCTCCTTCCCCCCTTTCCCACGGACACAGAAACACATTGACACTCTCACACACACTGCGGGTGAAACATGGCATCTATAATGCAGCAATGGGCGCATACGGGCGGGCGTGACGACCAGAATACATCAAACTGACTTTATGAACATCAATAACGTGGGTTAATGTGGGAGAGAGGGCAGCCCGTATCGGGCTGAACGAGCTATATATCTATAAACACTGTGAAGTAGCATATTTTCAATTTATGAGCAGGTTGGTTAGCGTGGATGCATAAATGAAACCAGGTAACTTCCCAGGGGGTTTTGCATTACAGCGTCGGTGAGGTCACGTCTCTGCAGTGTGAAATGAATGGGACATAATTGAGTTTTTTCTATACGATGACTCACGCAAACCGTCGATGTTAATGACACAACAGTAATGTCCGAACAACCACTCGGCATAGTTATTTTCACACGAGGTAAATCATGAAAATCAAAAGGTTGGATAGACGTTGCTAGACGATTGAGTCTTGAATAATACTGAAATGGAAAAAAAACCCGCTCCCCTGAAAAAGGTTATAAAAGAGCGCATCAGAAAACTGTAATACGAGCATATGTATTAGTGGCTGTGCTTTTAGACAGATGCAACCGTCGGCATGGCAACGACAATGCTAACATTCTGACGGTGAGCAGGAGCCACGTTCCCCCTTCTTGGATTAGCATGGTAGCGTGTGCTAACATTCGCTAATTAGCCATTTGTAACATATGTTACTTTTGTAACATTAACCGACCTGGTTAGATAAAGGCTAATAAAAAAATAAAATAACATATCAAAGTGTTGGGTAAAATAAAATAAAATGTGACCCGGCGAATGAAAAACTGATAAAGTCAAATTTTAAAGGGACATACATGTTGGTAACTTTTATGGTATTCAACAACAGAGACCGGCATCTCTAGAGCCAAGCCACCCACATGGCTAAAGTTGTGAGAATTACTTACTATTGGTTTCTCAAGCCTTTTTCCACGGTGTAATATATCATTTTTATGGCTCTATAACATTTTAAGTAAAAACCCTCCAGGCAAAGGCTTCATGTGGAATATATACTTATATAACTTGCTGGCAGAGTGGCATTTATAACCTGACAGCCAAGTGCCACACACACACACACACACACACACACCTTTTGGAAAAAAGTTTTTCGGGGTTATTGGATTTCTTGCCAAGAGGAAGAAGAGGAGATCAATACCACTCTCATAGTAAGAAGAAGGTTATCTCGGCTTATAAAATCTGGAAGCATCCCGTCGTCATCCAACACAGTATTGAGTGTATGTTACTCGTGCATAGAGCTCAACACACAATCCCCGTAGTTAACTGAGTTAGTTAACTTATTTAATTACGTACACCATGATTAAAAGGTGAGCCGATTCAATCAATGAGAGCGTGTCTGTCGCGTTGGACCTGCGTGACACGGAGGTTTGAATAGAAACATGGGAAACGCCTCCTGTGTCGACACCGAAAAAAGGTAAAATTAATAATGGTGATAATCTTCATGTCAAATAATAGCACCAAAATCCAATTTAAAAAAAAAATATATATATATATATATCGTCTTTGATACGAAAGACAAACGTTTTTAAAAGCCGCGTCTATAACAGAGCTGTAGGCATGCGGAATAATTTGTGTCGGACTAATTTACGACAAAGGTTAAAACATTCTTCTATAAGCACGGGCCCCTCTATCTCGAGGCCTTGTCGCCCCCCCACGCTTGCTCACTGAAGAGGGTGTGGGATGGCAGACGTCGGTGGGTTCTGCCATTTATTTATTTAAATGTCCGGTTGACTTTTCTTTCTCTCTTTCTTCGTGGCAAAGTGGCTTTTTTTTAAAAACGCGGTAGTATTCACTGAAATGCTATATATCATTTTGGCATCCTTCATTATTATATCCCCTCCCCCTCCTTTTTGTTCTAACCAGCTTCGTTTGGACCGCCGACTTGCTCCTTTTTTTTTATTTTTTATAGTTATAGCAACAAAAGAACAACAATGCAACTGGAAGATAGCCTTCGAGCGTTCACTTTCCATTTACACAAAGTGACACTACCTCCAGCTGCCGCAGTGAGAGACAGCTTCTAATCTTTCACCCTAAAAAAAATTCCTCTTGGCTTTGGGAGATAAACACTTCCCCCGCTTTGAGGAATCCTTTACTCGCATCTGAGAGTGGAGTTGAGGGGGACTCTTCGGATGGATGCAGCGTGACACTTCAAGCTTGTAGCTGTCCACGGGGTTTATTAGGTCTCGCCCTTAGTGAAGGGAGATTCCAGAGAGGGAGTGCATCTGAAGTCACAGTGTGTGACACATCATGCTGCAAACCCTTCACTGGGCTTATCTTAAAACTGCCCCCTGGTATAAAGGAGACATCAGCAATATGAAGTGGATATATGTGCCCATGCATGTGTGTGTGTGTGTGTGTGTGTGTTGGGGGGGGGGGGGGGGGGGGGCTACTGTGTGTGCACCAGGGATGACAGCTGGCCACACTGATTGCAGTGCCTTCAAGAGCTAAAATTGCTCCGTGATTCACGGGCTGTGACAGCAATCTCTATTTCACTTACTCCGAGACTTTTTTTATTTTTTTTTATGTATGAATATTCAATGAGATCGAGAAGTGTGCACCGAGTATGCAAATACGTGTTCACAGTTGGTCTTTAGCTATATATTTTCGGGTCAATGATGCAGAATTTGATTTGCATCGGGGGGGAGGGGGGTCGTCACCACTAAATGGTCTCGCAGGGTAAGCTTCCATTGGGGGAAAAAACAAAAGGGTGTGATGAAGGGTTTGCTTCCGTCGCAAACTAAAAACACATCTTTTTCGACTATACCTTGAATAGGGAGGGTAGAGCCGTAGTAGCACTTTAGTAGCACTTAAATGTCCCTTACCGATAGCACTTTGTTGTTTAGCACTTTAGTAGCACTTAAATGGCACTTACGGATAGTACTCTGTAGTTTAACTTTATTGGAGAAATTGTACTTGCTTGATTCTTGTTGTTCTGAGTTTGGACTCGTGGTTTAATGCACTTATTGTAAGTCGCTTTGGGTAAAAGCGTCAGCTAAATGACATGTGATGTAATGAAGGAGCTCTCTTACCTGTAGGAAGGAATATGTGTGTGAGACCATTCGGTGTGGAAGACGGATGCACACACGTCCCCACGAGACCATAGAAGAAGAAAAAAGACAAGAGAGAAACTTTGCTTAGCTTAGGGTAGGAAGATGATGTAATATGTGAGACCGTTCCACAGCCGCCGCGGCATCGGCGAGCTCCGGCAAACGCCAATCGGCGATATCAAAACCAGGTTTCCCCAGAACTGTAATACATCGAAAATTCCTCAGAAAGAAAGAGAACGAAGAGAAGAGAAGTCCTTTTTATCAGCCGAGTGGAGGCGACTCGTTTTAGATTAAGAGGAGAGAGCGCTTCATGTCGTTAGAAAAGTTGGACCCAGGAAGTACAAAGTGCTTTTTGCCTCTTCAACACAAGTCTGCAACAAGCTGTCATACTGCAACAATAATCACACAAGTATTGAGAGGGGGGGGGGGGGGGGGGCTTACAAATGCATGGACGCCCGTTATAAATGGCGGCGTCATATGCTCCGCCGGCGGCGGCGGTGATTTCACGCGGAAAGGTCCTGTGACAGATCTCTGGCGTTCCAGGGACAGGTGTTGAGCGGCGGAGCGAGGCCCCCGCCTCGCCGACCACGGGGGTGGACTGGCAGAGTATTGATCGGTGGAAGATAGAAGACTTAACAGCCTGAGCAGGGGGTGCCCTTGGGCAAAGTCACGCAGCCCCTTCGTCGGACCATTATGACCAAACAGGACCCCCCCCACACACACACACACACACACACACACACACACACACACATGCAGACGTATTATGCTGCGTTATGAGGAATCGCAAGTGAGCAACCACCCAAGGCTTTTTCCAATAATAACAATCTCTTTTAATAACGACCGAAAAAATGCCGAGATGAGATTCTGCGTGACGACACATAATCTGTTCAGTTCCCCCGAGTTATAAGTGTAATGGGGAAAAAAAATAACAAAATTAAATGGCTTTGATTTCACGAGTAAAAAAAAAAAAAATTGATTGTTGATTCGATAACGAATCAACACACAATCCCCGTACATCGGGAGACGTTCATTCACAACGTGTTACAAATGGCAATCGGCGGCTCCGAATAAAAAAAACGGGGGGGCGACCGTAATTAAAAGTCATCATAAAAGACCGGTCGTTCAAATTAGACTCATTCTTCTAATGCGCGACGTCCATGCGTTGTACAGAGTGTGTGTGTGTGTGTGTGTTAACGGCGCCGATGTGTTTTAATAAGGCGATCCTTGCCACGGGGGGGGCGGCTCCACGCAATATAATGAACCACTTTAAAATCAGGGCGTGATGAAATTACACACTTTAGTGTACATAAAAAAAGAAAAGAAAAGAAGAATACATGCTTTTGGGGGAAATACAACCTTATTTTATTCACTCCGGTAAACATGGTGTCAAAGCCAGTGAGTGAGTTGTGGAAAGGTCACTTCCTCTGACATATTGAATGGGGAAGGTTAATGAGAAGGCCAGAGAGAAGCTGCGCCACATAGCTGGCATTTAATTAACTGTGCATTTATATAGAGAGGTTATGGAGACGACTGCTTTCCGTGCAACCAAAGGTCCCCCCCCCCCCCCCCCCCCCCCCCACGCCGGCTGTGATATTTACAGGCAAGGTTGCAAAGGCAAACTTTTATTTATTTTTTAATTGCATATTAAGCTGTCGACCAAACATTTGATGTGTAATCAGATTTTTTTTACATTTTTTTTTAACTACGGCCAGATGAGAATATGCATTGTGTGATAATTTGAACGTTTATGCACTCGTATTGTTTCACATACTGAAAAACCAGAATCCAAAAAAAAGAAGCATAACCCTGAACTCAGTATATTGTCAGCTTTGAGAAATTAAAAAAAAAAACAACAACTAATATCTACATTTTTTCTGTCACTGAACTTTTCCAAAAGTTACAAAAATGACCCCCAAAAAAGTTTTTGGGGATTTCTTTCAGCGGCCGGCGTTGTACAAGCAAGTTAGTCCCGAGAGGGAACAAATGTCATTCCATTTAAGATCACTTTATGAGATCTGCTTCAACCGATTATGTCTTCTTGCGAAAACCACCCCGGCTAACCTTCATCTCAGTATCAATTTTGGTCCCGGGGATTGAAAAAGTTTTTTTTCTTCTTCCTTCTTCATCATCTGCAGGCAGGTCTTAGATGGTCGCCACCTTTTCTTTTTCTTTTCATGCGAGCGAAGTGAATCAAGGTTCCGGGCAGAAATGAGACAATGTCGAAGAGAGAGAGAGAGAGAGAGAGAGAGAGAGAGAGAGAGAGAGAGAACTCGCGGTGCTTTTTGAGGTATAAAGCTGTCGGGAGTGCAAAAAAAAAAGAAAAAGAAATGATACATTTCTATCAAATGGGATTTTCTTTTTTCGCGGCGAAGGAATTTCAAAGTAAGCGATCTCTTTTTCAGGCGTCGCTCTCGTTTTGCATTCCACCGCCGCATTGAACACCACGTTTGATTCCTATCAGACGACGTCCCTCCCGGTCCGCCCCGACGACGGACGTTTGTATTCTTTGTACGTGTGTTTGATTCCGACCATTTGACGGCGTTTTTTTTTTTTTTTTTTTTTGTTCGACAAGTGTTCAAATTGCACATTTCATTCGGCGGAGAAGAGATGACGCGGAGTGATCCGGGGCCAGCGCGAGCACACAAAAGCACACACAAAAGCGCCACCGACGCACACCGAACCGATCAATCTGTCGGACAACCTCTGCTGGGCATTATTGGAGAGAGAGCGAGAGAAAAAAAAAAGGATGGGGGGGAATCAATAGGCCAGTGGCCACACATCGTTTCCACGTGCGCACCGCTGCTATCTCGGACGGAGAGAAGGCGGAACAAAGAAATGGCAGGAAGTACAAAGGAGGAGCGCTGAAAGGAAGAAAAGAAAACGGCCAAGGGCACTCACCTACACACAAGGAGAGAGAGAGAGAGAGAGAGAGAGAGAGAGAGCGTCTTATGTGATGGATTTTTGGGTCATTCGAAGAAACATTTCTGAAACAGCATTTGTGGAATTGCTGGAAATGTTTGTCCAAAAAAATATTTAAAAAATAAAATGTGCCTTCCTCTACGCGGCCGGAGGGACGCACGGGGCTTGAATGAAAATGAATGGGGAGGTGTGCGGAAGTGAGCGATTACTGCACGCGGTCCCCCCCCCCAAAAAAACGGCCACTTTGTAAAGCCGATGTCTCCCATTTGAGTTCGACAGCGGTGCCATGTGTGTGTGTGTGTGTGTGTGTGTGCGTGTGTGCGTACGGGTTTGTGGGAATCAGATCACAAACAGCAGGCGACGCCGACCTTCTCGAAAAGCAGGACGACGACAAACAACTGTCAGATCTCCGTTCGGGTCTCGTTGGCTTCGGCCTCAACTGGAACATGACTCGATATCAGGTGTACCAGCACATATGAAAAGGCGTTTTGAGAGAGAGAGAGAGAGAGAGAGAGAGAGAGAGAGAGAGAGAGAGAGAGAGGTGTTTTTGAGCGTGCGGCCATAACTGACCGGCCAAGACGTGATCCAGTTAGCCGCAGCCGAATGCACGATTAGCCGTGGTTGATACTGGACGACTTTTTTTTTTTATGGTCAGGGTCAATTTTTTCCAATTTCTTTCAGGTTGTAGATCTCGGCCAGCCAGTCCAAGTTGTGTGAAAGCTGTCATAGTTATGGCCCGATCCGTGTTTTTTTTTTTTTCTTTGGAAGGTCACAGCCATCTTTGACCGACAACATTTCTAATCACGTCCAGTTGGACGTTAGATTTGAAGAAAAAAAAATCTCCGCCAGATATTCCTGAGATATCATATCCACGAGACTGGAACAGACGGACAGATGTTCATAACTCTAATTAACGGGAAAACAACAAAAAAACACAACGCCTCCAGCCTCGACCGTCGCCGCACGGAGAGACATTTTAAATCTCTGCAACAATATCTATTGGTTATAGTGGCACGATTAAAATAATTAGTAGAAATGCCAATAATAATCTATTCTTCTGATGCTTGAAGACGTGCTCGTATCAGAACGAGAAAAAAGGGAAAAAGGAGACGAGGTGGGAAGTGGACGAGAGAGAGAACGGCGAGCGTGACAAGGGGAAGCGTCTCAAAAAGGTCAGCACTGGACCAGTTGATTGGCTCTCCCGCAGGTCACTCGCCTCTCTTCCTCCTCATCTCCTCTTCAGTATGTGTCACAGAGGACCCTCCGAGACCCTCCCCCTCGCTGACACTCGGGATACAGATTGGGAGGAAGATGGAGAGAACAGAAGAAAGACGTCGCGAATGTGGGAAGAAAAGAAAAGAGAGGAGGTGCTTTTTGAGTCGGTACACACGTACAACAACATTCCTCTGTAGTGTTGGTTGTGAAGAAAAGCGTTACAGGGAACAGGCTGTACGTGACCCCCCCCCCCCCCCCCCCCCCTCCTCCTCCCCCCCCGGGAGTGAAGAGGATGATGGGCGAGTGAGAAGGAAGACAGTGTGGCGATGAAGAAGTTCGTGGTATCTCACTTCCTGCACCGGGGGGGGGGGGGACGATGTAAAAGGGGGGAATAGAGAGACACACATGGGGGATTCGGAGATCGAGTCCACGGGGGGGAGGGAGGGGAGGGGTCTACAGGACCCCCCCCCCGGGGCAAAGAAGAGGAGCATAAAAGACATGTCGGGTTTTTTCGGAGCGGCTTATCAGCGAGCGTTCCCCAGGAGAGGCGGGGGGGGGGGGGGGGGGGGGGGGGAAGAAAGAGAGATGGAGGGGTGAGTCAAGGAGCAGGAAGGAGGCGGAAATTGCAAAGAGGACGAGTAGAGCGAAAGTGAAAAGAGGGGTGAAGACTGAAATCAAGACGGGGAGTAAAATGTAGGAGGAGATCGGGGGGGGGGGGCACATGTGAGATATTGAGTAGGAAAGGAGTCAGATAAGAGGAAACGGTATAGAATGGGGGGGAGATGATGATGATGGCGGAGGGCGGGGGGAAGGAAATGTTGCAGAAAAGAGTTATAGAGTTATATTCAGAGAGTGAAAGAATGAGTTGACAAAAAAAAGAAGAAGAAAAAGGGCGAAGAGGAGTTTTTCAAAGGATGAATGGAGGAAGGGAGGTGGAGGAAGGGAGGTGGAGGAAGGGAGACGGAGGAAGGGAGGTGGAGGAAGGGAAGATGGAGGAAGGGAAGATGGAGGAAGGGAGATGGAGGAAGGGAAGATGGAGGAAGGGAAGATGGAGGAAGGGAGGTGGAGGAAGGGAAGATGGAGGAAGGGAGATGGAGGAAGGGAGGTGGAGGAAGGGAGACGGAGGAAGGGAAGATGGAGGAAGGGAGACGGAGGAAGGGAGACGGAGGAAGGGAGAGGGAGGAAGGGAGAGGGAGGAAGGGAGACGGAGGAAAGGAAGATGGAGGAAGGGAGGTGGAGGAAGGGAGACGGAGGAAGGGAAGATGGAGGAAGGGAGACGGAGGAAGGGAGACGGAGGAAGGGAGAGGGAGGAAGGGAGAGGGAGGAAGGGAGACGGAGGAAAGGAAGATGGAGGAAGGGAGGTGGAGGAAGGGAGACGGAGGAAGGGAAGATGGAGGAAGGGAGAGGGAGGAAGGGAGATGGAGGAAGGGAGACGGAGGAAGGGAGAGGGAGGAAGGGAGGTGGAGGAAGGGAAGATGGAGGAAGGGAGAGGGAGGAAGGGAGACGGAGGAAAGGAAGATGGAGGAAGGGAGGTGGAGGAAGGGAGATGGAGGAAGGGAGGTGGAGGAAGGGAGATGGAGGAAGGGAGACGGAGGAAGGGAAGATGGAGGAAGGGAGATGGAGGAAGGGAAGATGGAGGAAGGGAAGATGGAGGAAGGGAGACGGAGGAAGGGAAGATGGAGGAAGGGAAGATGGAGGAAGGGAGACGGAGGAAGGGAAGATGGAGGAAGGGAAGATGGAGGAAGGGAGACGGAGGAAGGGAAGATGGAGGAAGGGAGACGGAGGAAGGGAAGATGGAGGAAGGGAGACGGAGGAAGGGAGACGGAGGAAGGGAGAGGGAGGAAGGGAGAGGGAGGAAGGGAGACGGAGGAAAGGAAGATGGAGGAAGGGAGGTGGAGGAAGGGAGACGGAGGAAGGGAAGATGGAGGAAGGGAGAGGGAGGAAGGGAGATGGAGGAAGGGAGACGGAGGAAGGGAGAGGGAGGAAGGGAGGTGGAGGAAGGGAAGATGGAGGAAGGGAGAGGGAGGAAGGGAGACGGAGGAAAGGAAGATGGAGGAAGGGAGGTGGAGGAAGGGAGGTGGAGGAAGGGAGGTGGAGGAAGGGAAGATGGAGGAAGGGAGAAGGAGGAAGGGAGAGGGAGGAAGGGAGACGGAGGAAAGGAAGATGGAGGAAGGGAGGTGGAGGAAGGGAGATGGAGGAAGGGAGGTGGAGGAAGGGAGATGGAGGAAGGGAGACAGAGGAAGGGAAGATGGAGGAAGGGAGATGGAGGAAGGGAAGATGGAGGAAGGGAAGATGGAGGAAGGGAGACGGAGGAAGGGAAGATGGAGGAAGGGAAGATGGAGGAAGGGAGACGGAGGAAGGGAAGATGGAGGAAGGGAAGATGGAGGAAGGGAGACGGAGGAAGGGAAGATGGAGGAAGGGAAGATGGAGGAAGGGAGATGGAGGAAGGGAGATGGAGGAAGGGAAGATGGAGGAAGGGAAGATGGAGGAAGGGAGGTGGAGGAAGGGAAGATGGAGGAAGGGAGGTGGAGGAAGGGAGATGGAGGAAGGGAGACGGAGGAAGGGAAGATGGAGGAAGGGAGATGGAGGAAGGGAAGATGGAGGAAGGGAAGATGGAGGAAGGGAGACGGAGGAAGGGAAGATGGAGGAAGGGAAGATGGAGGAAGGGAGACGGAGGAAGGGAAGATGGAGGAAGGGAAGATGGAGGAAGGGAGACGGAGGAAGGGAAGATGGAGGAAGGGAAGATGGAGGAAGGGAGGTGGAGGAAGGGAAGATGGAGGAAGGGAAGATGGAGGAAGGGAGGTGGAGGAAGGGAAGATGGAGGAAGGGAGGTGGAGGAATGGAAGATGGAGGAAGGGAGGTGGAGGAAGGGAAGATGGAGGAAGGGAAGATGGAGGAAGGGAAGATGGAGGAAGGGAAGATGGAGGAAGGGAGGTGGAGGAAGGGAAGATGGAGGAAGGGAGGTGGAGGAAGGGAAGATGGAGGAAGGGAAGATGGAGGAAGGGAAGATGGAGGAAGGGAGGTGGAGGAAGGGAAGATGGAGGAAGGGAGGTGGAGGAAGGGAAGATGGAGGAAGGGAAGATGGAGGAAGGGAAGATGGAGGAAGGGAGGTGGAGGAAGGGAAGATGGAGGAAGGGAAGATGGAGGAAGGGAAGATGGAGGAAGGGAGGTGGAGGAAGGGAAGATGGAGGAAGGGAGGTGGAGGAAGGGAAGATGGAGGAAGGGAAGATGGAGGAAGGGAGGTGGAGGAAGGGAAGATGGAGGAAGGGAGGTGGAGGAAGGGAAGATGGAGGAAGGGAAGATGGAGGAAGGGAAGATGGAGGAAGGGAGGTGGAGGAAGGGAAGATGGAGGAAGGGAAGATGGAGGAAGGGAGGTGGAGGAAGGGAAGATGGAGGAAGGGAGGTGGAGGAAGGGAAGGATGCTATCATGACTTTGCAAAGAAGCAGCAAAAGGCCAACGGAAAGAGGCTTTAACAGCAGTGAGGGACATCAGCCCGCCTGACACTCCTATCTCCTCACCTCTGTTTAATAAAACATCAGACTGCACCGATCAATACACACCTACACACACACACACACGCACATACACACACACACACGCACACACACACTGCTTTACATTCTGCACCATCACTGGACTAAAAGCCTGAGGAGGAATGTGAGCAAATGTGTCATCTATCCCTCCATCAGATCGTCCAAAGTTTCACTTCTCATCACATAAAACTAAAATCAATCTCAGGATATGAATGCAGCACGCACACACACACACACACACACACACACACACACACACACACAAATTGTTTTAAAAAGTGTTGCGTGGACCAATTTACACGCTCGCACCTCCCTCCCACACATTATGGAGTGGAAAGTAGATATTTTTTTGGTTTGTTGTACAAACGTTTCTCTTTCGCCTCTATTGAAAATTAGGATTTATCTCAATGGATGAAGACAGGTACAACAGATTTTGTGTTTTTCATTATTACATTTTTTTAGACTCTGCATCATTTTACATCGGAAGAGGAAGAAGAATAGAGAGGTGCGGTGCAGAAGAAAAGGAGCTACAAACACCAATTAAAATGCAATCTAATTCAAACACAATTCAACCATAAATCCATTGATCGAACATTTAGGATGCACTGATACGTGTTAAGATGTTATGAAATCATTTTACACCCTGGACTCTCTCTCTCGGGACACCAAGTAACTTAAGATGTCATTTAAGAAGTATCCATTCGTAACTATCGGCTACTGAATACGTTTCAATCATTTCTCCTTCTCCTAATTAGAATAGATTCCATTTTTGGCTTCTGGCCGTCATTGTCATTCATAATAACTAGTGTGTGTCAAATGTGTGTTTAGAATGGTCTGAAACAAACAACCTCACACTCAACACTTGGCTTTACGATATCTATGGATTCTATATGTCTATGTATTTCAACAGGCCCACAAAACACTAATAAAAAATATATATAATAAAAAAATATGTATGTATGTATATATGTGTGTTTGCTTTGAAAATAATAATTTAAAATATATATATACATATATATATATATTAATATATATAATTTAGTAAAATGTATATACAAATTATATATATTAATATATATATATATAAAAAATAATATATATATATGTTTTTGTTTTGAAAATAATATAAAAAATATATATTATTATATATATACTGTATATATATTAATATATATAATTTTTTATATTACATGAAAATAATACAAAACAATTGTATATATTAATATATTTATTTTTTTAATATTAGCAAAAACATATATATATATTACATTTGTTAAATGATATATATATATATAAATATATATATATATATGTGTGTTTTTTCTTTGAGTCGCCCAAGCTGAATGCCATCTAGTTCCATTATATTGAGAAAAGGCAGACAACTCTAAAACTCGACTACACACCTAAACAATTTTGATACCACTAAAATAATTAAGTTTTTTGGATTCAGGGGTTAACTCTCCCTTTAAGTATTTACGCATTCACGCATTGAGTCTCAGCCCTTAAAAGGCCCCATAGCGAGCTTGTTCACGTAAGCGCACAATACAGTTAAGTGCCTGTAATTAAAAGTATTACCCGACATTAGCTCAAAGCAGAGTACCCAGAGTCCATTTGTATTATTTAGGAGACTTAGTCAAGTCTAAATGTCCTCTACGCTAAACAATGTACTTGAATAGATTCACAGCCCAAGTCATTTACACAATCCTCTGTAGAGATAACCCCAATTACTGCTTCTGAAGACACACACACACACACAAACACACACACACACAAAAACGGCTACAATGTAACTTGCGATTGTACTCCGGAATTGAGAGGACGGGGGAGTCAGAGAGAAGATAAGCGCGAGAAAAGAATAAAGATGGACAAGGGCAGAAGGGGGGGGTGGCGGAGCGAGGGGCGAGGAGTTCGTTCGTTTGAATTAAAGTGAGGTCAAAGGTCAGAATGCAAGGGGGGTGTGGGGGGGGGGGGGCTAATGATGGCACAGGAGACCTGAACTCAAACATAACCTCTGTCCTCGGCTCCCCTCCCTCTCACTTATTTCCCTCTTTCTGTGAGAGTTTGTGTATCCGTCAGGGCATCGTTTGAACTCTCTCTCTCTCTCTCTCTCTCTTTGGCCATTCCCCCGTATTCAAAAATATCCTCTCCTCCATCCACGTCCCTAAAAAACCTGTTTGTTGTAGTTGTCTCCACACATTTTGGTAGATCCGTGTCTTCTGGCTGCGGAGCCGTATTTGTGGAGGCTTAGCTGTGCTAAAATAATAGTTGAGTCCAGTCCCAAAGCACATATTATAAAAGTCCAAGGATTATCCGGGATGTGTTTTCTCTAGAGGGTTAAGACAGCTGTGCGGTGGGTCATTGGATCAACACGAGTGTGTGTGTGTGTGTGTGTGTGTGTGTGTGTGTCTAATTTCAGGACAGATATCTTTAGTCCACCGCTCATGGTTTTTATTTTATTTTTTTTAGACGTACTCTATCTTATGGTGATTTATGAAGATGTCTCTCGCCCACACACACTCCACCAATTATAATCAATTCTGCTTTCACCGGCATCTCATCCCGTGTGCATTACGTGTCCGTCATGTCACGGTGATGTGTGTGTGTGTGTGTGTGTGTGCGTGTGCGTGTGCGTGTGTGTGTGTGTGCGTGTGCGTGCGTGCGTGCTTCTTTATAACTGCAGTTGAGAATAATTGTTCCCAGTAGAATCTGTTTGTGTTTGCGGGAACAGGTTTTGAGGGTTCTGAGAAAGACACACACACACGCACACACACACGCGCACACACACACACACACACACACGCCTCAGCGGGCCCCTGCTTAACAAACTGTAACAAACCAAAGCGTTACAAATTGTGGTCCGTAAGTAACACAGATTGCAACAGCACAACGTGGGCGCTGCAGTGGCGAAGTACAACCTCACGGAGCCCCGCAGACTCCGAGGGCCCAATTTAAATGACCTATTGCGCACGCTGCGAAGTGCACGGCTTAAGTCTTTACACATTTTCAAATGGCGCATAATCGCGTAAAGAGGCGCAAGGGGAAAAGGGGAAAAGGGGAAATGAGGTTGTATTCAGTCTCTGAATTAATCATGGTGGGGTTTTGGGAGTAACAGGAATTAAAGAGGGATATCTCCCTTTTCCCATTTCTAATGGCTGATTCAACACATTTAAGAACACGTCGATTTTCTGCAGTGAAAATATTAATACAAATATATATATATATATGTTGCCCCGCGACCCTAAATAGGATAAGCGGTTCGAATAAATAAATCAAGTAAAATAAATAAATATTGCAACAGCACATAAAATAAAATAAATAAATAAAATAAATGTAATAAATAAATATTTCAACAGCACATAAAATAAATTAAAAAAATTAAAAATAAAATAAAATAAATAAAATAAATAAAATAAATAAAATAAATAAAATAAATAAAATAAATAAAATAAATAAAATAAAAATAACATCATCTCAACTCACGTCACCTTAAGACCAACTCGCCCAGAAGGACTTAACCACCATAAAAGTTACAACTGCGTCAGTCTGAAACTACCAATGACAGCTGCGCGGTACGTCGCATAGCGTGGGTTGTAAGATAGGGCCCTGGTGTTGTGTTAAAATTACATAACAGACACATAAAATAGATGTTGTTCTGCTACTTTATTGCCGTTTCGTACGAGGGCCCAGCGGGGCGATCCAGGACACTCTGGTATTTGACCTGCGTCCTTACACCTGTTAGTGTTAATAAGGGAAATTGCCGGTCTCCTGTGTTATCGAGAGGCAGCAATTTCCAACAGCTGCGCACGTCTAATAAAGACAATTTTAGTTGAATGCTAAGGAGAAGCCAACACGGAGAAGTTATTTTTCCACTTTAATACAAAAGTTGCTATTCGGTCTCTCCGGAGGTGCGAACGGAGACTGCGCCTTAATACGCGAGTGTGTGTTAACGTCTACAGGCTCCAGCTGATTGTCTCATACTTGGAACCAGCATACACAAAAAAAAACTAAAAACAATCTTCAATCAACAAACATTGTAATTGCATTTAATTGCTAATTCTTCTTGGTCAAACTGCTGTTTTCAAAGTCAATAATACATTTTTCAGATGGGTCCATGTAAATTCTCTGTGGATTTGTCACCTTTTAACAGAGTGATTCAATCCATTGTAAGAATAACATATTAATTAGTGCAGCTTTAATTTCCCCTGGACAGAGAACAAAAAGTAATTATTGGTTCTCTTCCACAAATTATATTTTAACAAGATATTCAAAGAGAATAATATAATATAACCTCCTTTGCAGAAGCAGCAGTTTGGTCACGATTGAGATGAAGTTTGGAAAAAATTAACGAGCAAAGTATTCTGCCCAGTTTTTTTTATCGTGACTATCCTGTAAGTCAGTTTCAGACCAAAAAGGAAATAAACTATCACATATATTGTGTGGAAGAGAAAAAGTTCAATTCAAAGACTCCAATCACGTTTCACATAACAACCCTGGGAGAAATATTCTTCTCCCAAAAACTAGACACGAGCTCCTCTCGCTTCGAGCCATGTCAACAAATCAAAGTTTGTTTTGAAATGATTTGCAACGGGGGAAGTTGACTTGCATCAGACCGACTTCTTCTTCTTTCATTGTATGAAAGTACACAAATTGGAGTTTCTTAACTTATATAAAATTTAAAAAAGCACTGGCAGGCGTTTTGGTTCTCCATCTGCAGACTTCACGTCGTTCCCTTTCGGCTCCCGCTAGTCGCTGGGCCTCGATCCTCCACGCAATGGGAAGCGTGACAGGATTTACGGCCGAGGCGGCCTCCGAAGGTGCGGCTTGGTGGTTAAAAAGAGCATCCTCGATTAGGAAGCTCCTCTTCCACTGCCACCGCGCCCCCCGAAGCCTCGTGGGTGCCTCCTGACAAACTGGGCCTGTCTTTATTGGTGACAGTGATTGATCGCGGCCTCCGGGGAGCTATGAGCAATACAGTTATTTGTAATTGAAAGTTCACACAAGTGCCACACACACACACACACACACACACACACACACACACTCACGGTCCTCCTGAGAGGTCCTGCAGGCACACAAACCACACATTAGGGAATGATACACATACATTTAGAGTTTGCAAATGTTAGTGCAGATTGAGGTAGACGCGACAGTTAAACACACACACACACACACACACACACACACAGATTTGTGTCTGAGGCTAGGAAGAGCTTGGCTGACAGAATCGATAAGGAGTGGAGACTCATAGTGCATACACAGCCTTGTCTAGCCAACCCTCCCTAGTGTGGCATGACCAAAATACCAGATAGAGTCTGTCCACAAAGCCTCCAATCCACAGAGCACCCCGCGCTCTGTTCCTTTTAATTATATTTTTCCGTCGTATCCGATGTTTATACGTTTCTTTCCACCCTCTCTCTCTCTCTCTCTCTCTCTCTCTGTCTCTGTCCAGCTGTGACTCTTTAGTCTATCTATCCTCTTTAGGATTAAAATGAGAAAATAAAAAAGATATACACGTATGTATATATAGTTTTCTGTCCCCTACAGTCTATTTGGTCTTTCCCTCTGGTTTGTCACTTGCCCCCACCCCCCCCCCCCCCCCCATCTGCACCATCTTCCCCTCTCCCACCTGCTCTGCATCCCTCCCTCCATACTGAGTAGCGAGTGCTTGCGAGTGGGTTGGCCTGGCTATACTTTTAATTAATCCCAGAGCAAAAAAAAAAAGGCCATAAGGGGCAGGGAAGCAGTAAGCTGACAGTTCAAACATTTTAATCACAAGGCAGCAACTAATGTTAACCGGTGTGTGTGTGTGTGTGTGTGTGGGTGTGTGTAACGAGTGCGTGGTAAATTACGTCAGTGGTCCGAGATGGATAAACTGCATGAGCGAGCAAATATTGTTAATGTGCTTTAAAAACCCGGAAAATGCACTTTGGTGAAAGATAATGACAATAATGTGGCGCCTGTGCAAGCATGCATGCATGCACACGCGCACACACACACACACACACACACGCAGACTCACAACCTGAGAGGAGGATTTATTTTGTAAAGGAAATAAATCCTCCTCTCAGGTTGCTTCTGCAGTCTCTAGAAACTGTATATCTCTGGCTGTTTGACAATGGATCAAACTCTGGGCCATTAAGAACACCTTTAGCCACTGGTGTCTGGTGTGTGTGTGTGTGTGTGTGTGTAGAGGGGCTGAGAGAGAGAGAACGAGAGAGAGAGAGAGAGACAGCTTGTGGTGCAGCCTACAGCCAACTCAGTCTAAATAGCTCCTTAGGGAATCACTAAAGCGGAGCAATCGATTCCAACAACTGATGGCTTGAAGAACAGAATGACAAAGGGGGGGCCGCTCTGTCCTTTCCTCACTTCAGTCGTTTCCTTCTAAACTATTAACTCACTTAATAACTGATTCCTTCACTAAGCGGGGAGGTAACGAGAGAGAGAGAGAGAGGCGTCCCGGGAGCTGTAATGACTTCTTCCATCCCAAACACTGCATCCGCTCGTTCTGCTCCAAAGGATAACGATGAGGACTGGGGGATTGGATTACCCCCCGCCCCCCCCCCGAAACCCAATTAAAGTAGCCATAAGGAGCGGATCGTGGGTATCGTTGCTTCCACGTAATCGTCTAATTGGACTACAATCTGATTGTTGTCTTGCTTTTCATGCTAATTGGTTGGCTTGAAAACAGAGTAAATACATCTGTATGAATGGGGGTATTGGGGGGGGGGGGGGGGGATTCAAGGCGCCCCCCTGTTATGTTCTTTGTATATACAATCTGCAATTAGCTTTCTTTGCCTTCCACTGATTAGATATAACTGCCGTCTCTGTGGCCACACAATAACGTTCTCCTCTTAAAAGTTAATTTCCCAAGTTCTCATCCGGCACCTCGATGATGGCTTCTATAACGAGTACATTTCCATACGCTCCGATGTGTCAGTATATACGGGCGTGCAGCGCCCCGGTGTTTGAGCAAATATAGTCGATATGGTGGGAAGAAAACATGAATCCTCCTAATAACCTGGTTGATACGCACTCTTACGTGTCAGAATAAATGAATGCGGAGATGCATAGAAGTTGAAGTGTCACTGCAACGGGGCAAATCCGCCTCTAATTGAAGATTAGCATCCTTTGTAACTGGTTTGTTTGTACCTTGTCACAGAGATGCATGATGGGAGAGTTTTCTTCCTCAATCCACAATCACTTCCTCCATACAGCCAAACATACCTCGAGGCGGCATTTGGACTCGAATCATAGCGTAAGGTTAATTATCTAGTTGTTTCAGGACCGGAGAAGATCGTTTGATAATTTGCACGTAATGACCGTTTGTGAGAAGAAACATGACAACAACAAAAAAAGTGTCAGAATCTCATCAGTCAGCTCCTCGTCTCTGGATCCCTCCTCCTCCTCCTCCTCCTCCTCCTCCTCCTCCTCCACCTCCTCCTCACCATGGAGTGCTTTGGAGATTGGCTAACACGCCACCGCCGCTTAAGACGAGAGAACAATTAGTGTCAGAAAGCATCATTTTCTGTGACACTCTGCCAGGGCCATTATCTCACATCGGCTTAGTGCAGATGGACGAGGAGGATCCGGAGCTGTGAACGTCTCATGTTGAGGTGAAACAAAAAGAAAAAGGTCAAAGGCTCTGGATTCGGAGGTTACTGTACCCTATATGCGGAGAACGCTTAAGGTCTTTATGAAGAGCAGATTGATGTCCATGCCAATGTTTCACGTATGTTTCTTTGGTTTCGGTTTCCACAAATTGATCGTTGATGAGCTCTACAGTTTCGCCATCAAGGGAACGTCAAAGGCCATGAAGGGAACGTCAAAGGCCATCAAGGGAATGTCAAAGGCCAAGGGAACGTCAAAGGCCATCAAGGGAACGTCAAAGGCCATGAAGGGAATGTCAAAGGCCATCAAGGGAACGTCAAAGGCCATCAAGGGAACGTCAAAGGCCATGAAGGGAACGTCAAAGGCCATCAAGGGAACGTCAAAGGCCATGAAGGGAACGTCAAAGGCCATCAAGGGAACGTCAAAGGCCATCAAGGGAACGTCAAAGGCTATGAAGGGAATGTCAAAGGCCATAAAGGGAACGTCAAAGGCTATGAAGGGAATGTCAAAGGCCATCAAGGGAACGTCAAAGGCCATCAAGGGAACGTCAAAGGCCATGAAGGGAACGTCAAAGGCCATCAAGGGAACGTCAAAGGCCATCAAGGGAACGTCAAAGGCTATGAAGGGAATGTCAAAGGCCATAAAGGGAACGTCAAAGGCTATGAAGGGAATGTCAAAGGCCATGAAGGGAACGTCAAAGGCCATCAAGGGAACGTCAAAGGCCATCAAGGGAACGTCAAAGGCCATGAAGGGAACGTCAAAGGCCATCAAGGGAACGTCAAAGGCCATCAAGGGAACGTCAAAGGCTATGAAGGGAATGTCAAAGGCCATAAAGGGAACGTCAAAGGCTATGAAGGGAATGTCAAAGTCCATCAAGAGAACGTCAAAGGCCATCAAGGGAACGTCAAAGGCCATGAAGGGAATGTCAAAGGCCATGAAGGGAACGTCAAAGGCCATCAAGGGAACGTCAAAGGCCATAAAGGGAACGTCAAAGGCCATGAAGGGAACGTCAAAGGCCATCAAGGGAATGTCAAAGGCCATGAAGGGAAAGTCAAAGGCCATGAAGGGAACGTCAAAGGCCATCAAGGGAACGTCAAAGGCCATCAAGGGAACGTCAAAGGCTATGAAGGGAATGTCAAAGGCCATAAAGGGAACGTCAAAGGCTATGAAGGGAATGTCAAAGTCCATCAAGGGAACGTCAAAGGCCATCAAGGGAATGTCAAAGGCCATCAAGGGAACGTCAAAGGCCATCAAGGGAACGTCAAAGGCCATCAAGGGAACGTCAAAGGCCATGAAGGGAACGTCAAAGGCCATCAAGGGAACGTCAAAGGCCATCAAGGGAACGTCAAAGGGTTTGTCTTTGAATGGAGCGCCAAGTGTCCTTGAAAAGGGACCTTTTCCCCACACTGCAACCGCCTTCTTACAATGTAACATGCTTGAAATGCAGAGCGGCAAAGTCAATATGAAAGGCACATAACTAAGGGTGCCATTAAACTATTCTTCTACATTTTTCATCCATTTAGAAGCGTGACAGACGTCTGAGAGGGTTTTCAAGCAGACACTCGAGGGGAAGCTAGAAGGCACGGGATTCATAGACCATCAAGATTATTCCCTCTAATATGCCGGAGCCGTCACAACATGTTGAGTTCACATTCGCGGTGATTATTTTAAAGATTTACTAACTTCCAGCCGGGCCCTTCCAGCAGGGTAATTAACGGGTTCGGTCCCCCCCCCCCCCCCACCGAGAGGAATCCTTTTCTTTTTTAATCAGTTCCATAGGAAAAAGAATGACGGATCGCACAGCGAAATAGCAGCGAAGGATTCTTCTTCCCCGGCGAAACATTCGGCATTCTGTTTGTTTCGAGACCCAAAGGCGAGCCGTCTGGTCCCGAGAGATCGCGGGTGGATAAAAAAGTTTTTTTCTCGCTCAAAGGCCTCTGCAGACTTCCACTGGATTATGACGCTGAGCGTAGCCAACGTCTTAACGTCGTTTCTGCCTTGAAGTCCCGAAGGTACGCTACGTAAATGATCACGGGAGGTCAATTGCTTGTCATGCCCTGTCATTAAGAATTACTCCCGACAAAGTGCCTCTCCGGAGCCAGTATTTTCCACGTGTATCAAAAAAGGAGAACATCTGCTAATTAACAGTTACTTTTAAGTATTGCACATATTTCATCTGCCGTGTCGCGGTGTCGGCAGAAAAGCACTCTGGCTTTCCACCCTTTCCTGTCATGCCTCGATTCACATTTTTTTTAAGTCCAACATCCCTGAACACTGTTGACTTGATGTCCACATATACACCTGGAATTAACAGACAATCTGTATCTGAATAGGGGAACACGTTACTGTTAGAGTGGTATTGTGGTCGGATCCCAGCTCGGTGTTCAAACCTCCTGAAATAAGGTCCATTGGTACCTGAAGAGGACCTCATAACTGCCTTTGTATTATAGACCAGGCAAAGGTCATCATTTCGATAACTCAGATACAAAATACGTGTCAATACCAGGTGAAATATGTGTACCATTTCCAACAGCACTTTCATTAATCTGAAGAAAAAGCCACTCCCACATGTTTATAAGACCAATAAAAGTGTTTCAGAGAAAGCCGTCCACGCCGACCACCCACAGCGCAACTATGTGCCAAGATGTTGTCTGAACACACATGAGCGCATCGACTAAATTAATGGTTACCAAGAAGGAAGTCCCTTGGGGATTGGATGTTTGCGTGGCTGACAGGCGAGGGAATAATCCTTCTAATTCATACACGAGGTTAGAACACTCTGAAGCAGGCTTTTTTTCTTTTTTTTTTTCATTTCTGGATGATTATGTGCCATTCTGTCAAGAGCGTCTCCGGCTTTGTAATGTTCTTCTTTTGTATGGATTTGTGAAGGAGCCCCCGGGCGTCTTATTGATGCAGGCGTCTCCATAGTAGTGAAGTCAGATGCAGAAAAAATAAAATAAAAATCACAAAATGCAGCCCCCCCCCCGCCCCCCGTCTGACAGAGTTTGCACGGTGTCATAAGCAGACTTAGAGGACGGCGTTCGGGCTGACAGTGACAATTGATGTGCCGATAGCCGATAGCGGCACATCATCTCTACATTGACACAAAGGCGGTGTTGAAGGACTCAGACGACATGAACGTGGCTGATGGGCGAGGGATATCGCATTCCTTCCTTTTTTGTCCTCCCGGAACAAAAGACACATTCAAGTCACTGTGTAGCAAAGTGAACCACTTTGGATGCAAATAATTACGAGTTTTTCCGTCGCGGTGCACAGACGCGGATGGTTTTGCGAATGATGCCAAATTTTCAACACAACGGTGTTTGATGTTCCGACGTTTGTGGGATGTCCACAACGAGTATGAAGCAGAACTAGTGGTTATTTCTTCCGTGGCGGACGGCGGAAATGTTTACTGTTTCCACGGAGTTGCGAATATTCGCAACGCTTTGCTGACTAATTCCCTGATTCACGTCCCACGGACTTCTGTCTCCCTGGACGATTACGCAGCCGACGCGATTCGCCTGCCGCAGACATACTGTATCCGAACTCATCGTCTGCGTCGAGGGGGGAACCGAGTCTAACGGAGCGAGAGAGAGAGAGAGAGAGAGAGAGAGAGAGACTGCGGAGCCTCGTCATGTTGTTCAATTAGATCGTGTTATTCGTGTCCGTGTGAAAACCTGGGAGATCTTGTTTAGTCTCTTTCATTTGGCTCCACTATTATTCCATTTCATTTGATTGTTTCACGGTAATGGAAAGATGATGGAACCCGGGATCAAACGAGGGGTTTGATCCCGCTACAGCTTCAAATTAAAGAGGAGTGATGGGCAGTTTCTGCCGCGCGTCTCGCTCACCTTCCATTTTTTTATTTTTATATTACCGCGTAAATGAAGCCGGAGGCTCAGAGCTGCATTAACAAGGATCCGAGGACACATATTTGCATGGTAACAGCGACACACTGGGGGTCTGATCTTATTACAATGGGAGATGAAACGAGTCGAGTCACTTGATTAAACGCTTATCTCTCTGGCTCATCTCGCCGCTTTAATGCGTTGAGTTGCGATCACCCGTGGAAGAAAGTATATTGATGATCCCATTTTGGAACGCATTACGACGAACGGCGGCGAGCCGATCAAAAACGCCGACCCAGAAGTTGACCTCCAGCTCCGATGCTCGTCGCATTCCCGACTCGCGTCGCATCGTACAGTTTAACCCCCGAAGAAAGCCTTTCCGTTTTGTCTGTTGTTGTTGTTGTTGTTGTTGTTGTTTGTGAGTCGGTGTATGCTCTCCTGCTATAACAGAGGCGTTCTTTGTGTCCCAGAGGCCTCTTCGCTGAGGCTCTCTTTCTCTGGCCCCTCAACACACACACACACACACACACACACACACACACACACACACACACACACACACACACACACACACACACACACACACACACACACACACACAGCAAATGAGCCTCTGCTATTCCTTCCCAGCGTTGCGCGAAGAGGACATTCCATTCCTTGCATATTAATCACCTCATTCATCCGCCAACGCATGCATCCACACTCCAGCCAACAATTAGTCCCTTCCTTTGGCTTTGCCCCTGCTCCTCCTCCTCGTCCTCCTCCTCGTCCTCCTCCTCGTCCTCCTGATGCAACAGGCAGCCTATAATCAGCTGGCCACTGATTATGAAGGAGAATCAGCGGCTAAACCCTGAAACACTTACTCCAGTCGGGAGTGATTACTCTTCAAGATCGACACATGTGATGAGGACACAATTCCTCTTTTTTTTCGATGGCTTTGTCGGCCATTTGGCTCGAATATGGCGACTGACACGCAATGCCGAGGTGGAAGCCACCGATCGAGGTTAACGCGACGGATGGAACTCGCCGGCTTCGGAGGAGAACCGCATTCAAAGAGCAGAAGAAGCTCGTGTTGTCTTTCTTGGTTCTGGCTTCCCTTCGTGATCCTCTCAGCTGCGAGCCGAGGCAGGGTAAAAAAAAAAAAAAAGAAAGAACCAGTGATAGAGCTGCAATAAACGTGATTGAGCATGGACCCAAATTGTCCCCTTAGTGATATGGCCTTTTATTTCGCAGCGGAAACGAGGAACCTTAATGACTTGGGTGGAGGCCAGCCAGGCACTAAGATGGTCAGACAGTGGGGACGGCGTAGCACCACTTAGCCCCCCCGTCTTTAATGCCCCCCCCCCAATGGTCAGGCTCCGTCATCCCTCATGCCATCCCCTCCCTGTCGCTGCTTCACAACCGCAAACACACAACAGAGCCGGGCGGGGATGAAAAGACGAGAGCGAGAGAGCGAGAGAGAGGGGTGAAAGAGTAAATGGAGAGGAGGAAAAGAGAGAGAGAGAGATAATGGAGGGGGAGGACAGTGGAGGCGCCATCAACGGAGGGGAGGTTTCTCGTGAAAGAGGCCGAGAGACAAAGAGAAAAATATGAGACTGAGGGAGAAAACGATGGACCCGGAGATGCGTCGAGATATGGCCCCACACTTCCCTTTGTTTCCCTCACTGACGAAAGGGCCGAGCCAGCATCCAATGCCCCCGGGGGGGGTCAAACACAGAGCTCACAGTGCATCCCATCCATGACTCCAGGGGATGACTTCTGAGCCAGCGAAGCATCCATAAAAAAAAAAAAAGAAGAAAGAAATCTTTTCATGTTTTGAGTCTTTCAGTTTTCTCATCTACATTAAGAGCTGGGACTTTGGGGGATAAACGTACTGGAGGTATGCCGCTGCTGCTTTTGGCTCACCCGGCCCGCGTCGTCCACAGGCAACCTTTTCTTTTCATGATACTTTATGAAATACGCCCCCCCCACCCCCCAAAAAAAGAACTCGTCATCCTCTCGGTCGTCGTGCACAAGAAGTGTGCGCCGGGCCGAGCGTTGAAGCTCGTTGTGTCGTCGTGGAGTAAAAACAGTGTCGCTCTGCGCCGTCGTCTCTTAACGTTCACTCCGAGAGCGCACACTTTTTCATCATCGCTCCGGTTTTTTCTTTTTTATTCAATGCTGCTCTCACTATTTATCTGCCTGTCCCTCTTCCTCTTTCAGACTCCAGTGGAGACCAAAAAGACTGAGTTCGGTGTGATCGTTGACATGGCAACTGTACTCGTCTCACCAAAAAAAAAAAAAAAAGTTACTCGCTAAACAAATTGGTCTCCCCCGTGAAGCCACGATGTCAGGGGGCAGGGAACAAATTGGAGGACATAAAGGGTGAAGGAATGTTTGGCAAAGAGAGAAAATGTTGAAGACGGCCGGCTGCAACAAAGTGCACCATCGAGCACAAGTGTTCTTCTCTTCAAGGTTCTGCTTGGGAACGTGAATTAAGAGGGATGACCTAAAATGTACCTCACTTTTCATTTCAGCAACCAAGAGTTTACGTCTAAATCCTTTAAATTACGTGCATGAATCACACTTGATGTTCAAAGAAATTGACCGACGTCAGAATAAATGTAATTGTTTGATTGAGGAGGCCTCAGCTTATAGGAAGTGACCCAAGTGCACCAGTTGATACCCCAACAGGCCTCGGTTTACTGCCTGATCAATCAATAAATGCCTCATTGATTGTCTCTAAACTCCTCACATGCACCAACACAAAACCTCCCTCTCTCTATCTCCCTCTCTCTCTCTCCTCTCCCCCCTCCCTCCCTTAGTGTGTCCTAATTCGATCGTCCACTCTGCCTGCGGGTCAGCAATCTGTCGAGCTCTCATTAGAGATCTGTTATATTAATTAGAAACCCCTTTTTTTTTGGCAAAATATAAAAGTGGGAAGTACGACGCTGTGCCACATTTTATACATTTAATTGGTGGGAGGGGGAGGAGGAGGAGGCAGAGAGCAGGACGGATAATTCACTTCAAACATGTCTAATCTCGTCCTTATTAGCCAACAGTAAACACTCCTATCCACACAGGGGGAAATACATATTCTGGTATTTGTTGTCTTTTTCTGGTGCTGCGACAAAGCAAATCAGGACAGACAGGGGGAATAATAACATTTTTAAAAAAGGTGAATACGTCACTTTAATTCCCTCCGGGGGGCGATAAACTATTATCTCGCCTTTCATCACCTGTCACAGTGTTCACGTGTGTGTTCAATTTGATTAAACCTCATCCAAGCGGAAAGCAAATAATAACAAAACAGGTATGCCGTCGTGTTATTTATTCAAATCCTCCACGGGTTTGCATGCTCCAACAAGGACAGGGTAGTAATTAATTTGAGCCCGGAAGGTTGGGAAGTTCCTATCGCATAGGGGGGGGGGGGGGGGGGGGTAGGGGGGTCAATATGGCGACGAGGGGGGCCACGCCTGTCCTGTAATAAGCTGACATAGTTACCGGCGGTAATTGGCTGGCGCAGCCAAGCGACAAGGGCAGGCCGGATGGAAGCACTGACCGTGGAAAATTAGAGAGGATGGTTTAAAGATTGATCAGCGAAAAGAAAAAACAACCTCTCTCTCTCTCCGACCGTGGGCTCCTCCGCTCATAACAACCCCCCCCCCCCCACGAAGGATTACGGAGAGAGGCGGGCGCGGACTAATCTGAGGGAAGGGAGTATAATTGCAGAGGGCGTATCTCTCAGAGCTTTTGGCGTCTTAAGCGCTAGTCCAACCGTTTTTGTGAAAAGATGACGCCTCGAGTGAAGAGAGAGAGAGAGAAAAAAAAAAAAGAAGTCATCTTGCAGAACCGCTAACTCATCCCCCCCCCTGTCCAAATATTCTCTTTGATACTTTTTGTGCCAACTGAATGTCGCCCTGCACGCCATCCTCGAGAGGAAAAGTGCCCAGCGGACGCACACTCGATCACTCCGGGCGGCGATATATATATATATATATATATATATACACTACTGTTCAAAAGCTTAGAAATGTCCTTATTTTTCAAAGAAAAGCACTGTTTTTTTCAATGAAGATAACATTAAATTAATCAGAAATACACTCTATACATTGTTAATGTGGTAAATGACTATTCTAGGTGGAAACGTCTGGTTTTTAATGAAATATCTACATCGGTGTATAGAGGCCCACTCACTCCAGTGTTCTAATGGTACGTTGTGTTCTTAGACTAATGGATGATTAGAAAACCCTTGAAAACACTTGTGCAATTATGTTAGCACAGCTGAAAACAGTTATGCTAGCGAGAGAAGCTACAAAACTGCTGCAAATGGAGAACAAAATTAATATTTCAAATAAAAATCATTATTTCTAACCTTGTCTATGTCTTGACTATATTTTCTATTCATTTTGCATGGAAAACAAATTTAGCTTCATCACACCTCTAGTGTCCTGTTTTTTTCTAGCTTCTGAGCCCCGGACGGATTGGCTTTGACATGCATGAACACATGCGCACGGCCTCCTTGACATGTGTAATAAACTGCCTTCCACCTACTGCTCCCACCCCTCTTCTGATGTGGAACTCCACTCCATCTCAACGGCTGCCAAAATACATCTATTCATTCGAGTGCCTCTCTTTCTCTCTCTCTCTCTCTCTCTCTCTCTCTCTCTCTCAAATGAAGCACCTCCAGAGAATCACAGAGTATGGCTTCTAAATACGGGTAATTAGCCCATCCCGTCAATTTCACTGGCTGAAATGACACACACACACACACACACACACACACAGCTGTACTGTTTGTGGTCAAAGGCCCGTTTCCCAAAACTGTCTGCAATGTAAAATTCATGATCCGAACATAAATATATGGACTGTGTGACAGGGGGAAGGCATTTTCATCAGGACATGGGATATATATTTATATATACAATACTGGCAATTGCCAATGTGCTGTATATATATAGCTTGACAAATAGATGGAACCCGTATAATTTCCATTCATCTCCTACTAGGGGGAGGGGGGGGGGGGGGGGGGGGGGGGCATATATTTGTCACAGTTATGAAAAAAAATGCATTATCATCTCCTGCTGCAACGGAAGGACCGAGCGAATCCTCCGACACCGACACAGTGAGTTTGTTTTTAGCCCCCTGATGGCTCTATTTTATTCTTTCTTCTTCTTCTAACCACATATCAAATTAATTTAGCGCCCGCTACGCAGGTACCGGGCTATTCCATATTTCAATAATTAATGAAGCGCTTCTCGCTGCCAAGCAGGAGCATCCGCCCCCCAAAAAGAGACGCAGAAGAGTCAATTTTCATAAATGCGAAACACCCCCGGGGGAAGAGGGGGAGTGGAAGGATGGAGGGATGAGGAGGAGGAGGTGTAATCTGTACGTTGACGTAGCGCCGCACGTAGTTACATATTAGTGGCTGTGATACACCAGCTATCCTAAACCGGTTGCACTTAAACACTGTACTTAACGCATTATATGTGGAAAGAGACTCAGTCCAGATCCAGCTTACTCTACATGTGATACTATAACAACAGCACTTCCCCCTAAATATCACGCTACAGCCTCCTAATGGAACATTAACTCATAATCAATGTGAAATATATCGGATTTGAATTAAGTAGAATTGTACTCTTGGGTATTTCTGATGGATCGCAGACTCACAGGAAGCCATGCAAAGTCACAAGAGAAGCTCCTCGAGTTTAGGCACAAATATTCATATTTATCACCCTTTAATAAGCAGGTGTTGAATATACAGGGCGATAATATAAGCCATTGCTTGATTAGTATACTCTTTTGACTGACAGCGCTGGTTTTTTGGGGGGGGGTTTTCACGGCGTGTGTCACCGTAGCAATTATCACTGTTGCTTATCGCGGTGCTGCCAGTCATTTCTGGTGCCGAGTAATCAGCCCAACATGCGAGATAGTTCTTTGACACTGAATATCTTTCAAAGCACACTCCCACTTGTTTTTAAATAAATCCCTCAATTAAGAGTTGTCCGACTGAAAAGATGCACTTTTTTTTTAAAAACCTTAATTTGAATGACAGGGAAACTCCATCGACACGTTATAATTAAAAGACGTTTTTAATCCGGGAGGATATCGGGATTTTCTTTGGCTCACATACAATTTCAAGGACTACCTTCCACTTTACCATTAGGACCCTTAAATGTAGAATGGTGTCAATAATAATCCTCTTGTGAACGAGAGGCATTATCGCCACAATTATTTTACTCAACGTCTGTTCGAGCGCGGGAGCCTTCAATTATAATAGGATGCTCGATAATGCACAATATTTAAATTCATAATACATTTGTTGAGTAAAATCTAAATCTGTAACGTAACCAGGTATCTTTGTCAGGTAACTATTTTCCTCTAAAGTAGAAGTACACAGTGAGCGTGTGTACAGTTTATTTACTTATTTAAACCTTTTTTTAACCAGGTGAGTCCCATTGAGATTAAAAATCTCTTTTTTTCGAGGGTGACCTGGCCAAGACAAGTTAAAAGAAAATAAAAGTTAAGAGACAGTGACACAACCGAGTTAATTTAAGACACATTGACATTTTTGGAAACCTGCCTCCATTTCTTTCTATTTAAAAGCAGTGAGCGGCATCAGTTTTACATTTTTCTGCAACATATTCCAGGATGAGGGTGCAGAGTACACAAAAGCCCTTTGGTGGCTGGGGTACAATAACTTAGAATAGCAACACAATTCAATATTTTATTAATATCTAAACATCAATATAAACCATTAGCCGTTTGGGGCCCGTTTAGATGGACCGACCCAAAGGTTGCCTGCCTTCACGGTGAAGTCCGCCATGGTGTTTTTTTTTCCTTAACTAAAGTGCTTTTCTGCGACTTGGGCGTGTGATGTGGTTATGTCATGCCGGGCGTGTTGCCACCCACAGAAGCCCAGTGTAAGGGTTTTCTTTCGGTCTGAATGGTTCTGGAGAAAGTCGCATGCAGCCGCACCACGGGCCGACCATTCAGTCTGTTCCCAACCCTTTTGAAAGTCCGCTGCTCCAGAACAATCCAAATGTACAGTCATCGGTTATATATATATATATATATATATATATATATATATATATATATATATATATATATATATAACTAACAGCAGGGAACATTCCGCCGAACTGCTTAACCTCTGAGAGCCGGTGGATATACCACAGGGGTTTTTCTCTTCTTGAAATCCTATTGCGCGGCGTCGGTCTGCAGTTTACGTACCATCTGTGTGTTGATTCTGACAAGATTCCCACGGGGGCCGTCGGTGAGTTTTTCGATAGTTTGTTTATTGGCTCGGCTCCTGTTTGGCAGAGGAGAACGAACGACTTTTTGTTGTTGTTGTTGTTGTTGTTGTTGGTGGTCCTCCCTGCTGATTGGGGACTGCTTGGCCAGTAGGGGAGCGTGTAGAGGCATTGGCTAAGGATTCCTCAACCCCCCCTGTCAGGGAAACTGTGCTACTTTAGGCCTTTTGTCATAAAAAATAAAAATAAAAAACCCCAGAAAGCTGCCAATGTCAGAAAATCCTAATACTTCATTTCATGTTGATCCTATTAGCTGGATTCCGTCTACTTGTGGAGTCCAGTGGCGCTCTAATGCTCTCCATTATCCAATCAGCTAATTCCCCTCATAGAAATGTAAACGGCACACTTCCTGTAGCTTAATATAGCAATCAGTCTCCAATGTGACCGGGATTGGATGACAATGCTTAAGAAAGTAAAGCAGAAATTACTCTGATTTTAATCACTGGGCTGAAAATGTGTGATTATTCTGATGGTCACGCAATGAAAAAAAAAAATCCACATGTAGAGCAGAGCAGTCGTTTTATTATAACAGGTTTAAGCCTAATCGACCCTGTGTGTGTGTGTGTGTGTGTGTGTGTGTGTGTGCCAATCAGCAGGATTGAGTCAAGATCTCCAATGACACCATTAGATGAGTCACTAACCGATTCATCTGCCATCTCGTTCCGCCGCCCTCAGAGCTCCACAATCACTCACGTCTCCATTGATTAGATCGGTCGCGCCTTGAGCGGTGAATCATTTTTTCCTTCTTCTTTGCTCGCCGTATGAAACGCTGACTAGCTACAGACACGCTGGAGACGGCCATCGGAATGTGGATGAGTGATATACCGTGTGTGCAACGCACGGGAATGTTATGGGGCATTTATTCAAGCTGGGATTTCTATTCTTTACCACATAGAGGATCATGGGAGGGGGGACTGCTAATTGAAGCGTGGCAGCAGTAAGTGTATGTGTGGTAGCAATGTGACACATGCATGATGCAATTCTTCAGTCAGATACTGAGACAAGAACAGTCAACAAAAACAATGGTTGCATTAAGAACTTAAAGGTTACCGGTACTGGCCCCGCGGGTCCTTTTGGTACCGGGCCGACGAAGAAAGAGTGAATTAAAAAAAACATTTGGATTGATTGTCGAGGTCGGAAAGATGATAACCCACAAACTAGCATAAAAATGAGTGACTGACGGTGTCTTTTACATTATTATGTAAATGCGTTCCATGCCTCGCTCTATTTTGTATGACAGTTATGGTTTATTGTTGACTGGAGTGAGATGAGAAGAAGAAGAAGAAAAAAGGTACACAGACGTGGAATTGTTTGCAAATCTCCAGTTTTTTTTTTTCTCTTTCTCTTTCCCAGATATTCTTTGAAGCAGTGAACTCTGTTCACACCGGTGTCGCAGTCAAAAGACAAACTGTGTAACGCACGGCTGGAATGAAAAGTGAAAAGGGAAGCGGCGCGCGCACATTTACAACAGGCGGCTAATTAGGATTCCTCTCTGAAGCGCGTCGACAGGCCGGCGCCAGACTCCCAATTTACAGACGGCCTTTTTAAACATGTGAAAGTTCAAGACTTGCTGCGGTTTTAATTGTGTTTACTCTCATGCTCCCGCGTAAGCAATTGCACTGCGAAGAGACGGTTTATATCGTCTTCATGCGCCCCCCTCCGAGGCCCCGCCCCATCCGAGGCCCCGCCCCCTCCGCCTGTGGATGCTTTAGAACTGTTCAATTACTCCAGGTGGGTGGTTAAAGTGCACGTCCGTGCTTGAGGATTTATTTTTCATGCTACCCTAGGCTACGCATGTGTGTGTGTGTGTGTGTGTGTGTTAAAATCAGTACCTGTGAAGTTGAATCTACAGTGGCACACAATTCCCACCCCGGTGGCCTGCAACGCTTGCAATGAAAGTCGTCCCCCCCCCCCCCCCCCACCACTAATTATTGTTTATTTTTAAACTTATATGAAGTTACACTTCCCTTTGAAAAAAACAAAATCAACAACAAACAAAAAAACGCTTGAGAGCTCTCTCTCTCTCTCTCTCTGTGTGTGTGTGTGTGTTTGTGTGTGTGTGTGCGATCTGCAAGCGGGAGACGCACACTCGGCAAGGGAAGTTAATATCCATATGTGCTCTGCGCTCATTTGCGGCTTATGTGTTAGAAATAATCAGTGGCATCTGACTAATGAGCTCATTAGCAGTTCTTTCAGCACCTGAATATTTGTTCCACTTCAATGGTGAAACTGTGTGTGTGTGTGTGTGTGTGTGTGCGTGTCGTCTGTTCATGTGTTTCGTCAAAGGACACCTATCATGAGAAACCATTAAAAAAAAAAGCCAATCTACCTCACATCCTGTCTAAATACTGCAGTCGAGTGCTAATAGGCTTGTTCTATTATTCCACATGCTTCCCCGTACATGTGCCTGCCTCCTAGGTCACTCATTGTCTTACTGGCTCAGCCTTCACCATGGTGACCATTAACGTCACGATCAGCGCGAACACACATCCTGAAAGAGTTAAGGTCACCCAGAGAGAGAGAGAGAGAGAGACGAAAATGGAAGACATAATCACCGCTGATGTTTTTTTTTTTACGATTCACACAAAACGAATGAATGACGGTGGAAATGCAAACCGATAAGTGGCCTTTCGACCGCGAAGGATCGTGGGCTGATGGTGCTCTCCGTTAAAAAACGAGGATCCTTCGGTGATTGTGGTGAAAAAACAAAAAGAATGAGAAGAAGGGTTTATTTGTATTTGACGCTCAGCATCGCGTATTAAGACTCTCCGTTCAACGGGGTTCGTCATTTCGATTTAACCTCAAGGTAATCAACTATGTCCGCTTCTCAATCTCATTTGCATCTTTATTGCCTTTTTTTTTGGTTTCGAGATCAACAGCACTGTATACGTTTAAAAAAAAAAAAAAAAAAGGTGAGCTGCCGGTGCTCAAACACGTCCACAACTAGAATAATCATGTCAAAGAGTGCTTTACCAATACAGAGTCAAGACATCAAGATCGATGCAGCGGATGGACTCAGACATATCGTCTTTTTTTGTTCTCCACGAATTCTTCAAAGCTGAAACTTGGACCGACTTCTTTATTAACGCAAAATGATCTTTTCCAGGATGCACGTACACTCAATTTTGTTTTTCCAATAAAAGGGTGTTTGCTTTATTATTAAAACACCCCACCCGTAACTACAAGTGTCACCAATGCGATAACTACTTTAATACTCGAGGTATCCATTGAGTGTTGGTTGTTGACAGGAAACAGGAAACAGTACAGTTTCTGCACATAACGCCCGTGCAATCTCTGCAAACTAAACTTCCAATAAAGGTTTACATTGCTTTTAGTTGCCCGTTGACTTGCTCACACCAAAGTGGGTGCGGCCAATAGAGGGACCCACCTCAACGTTCACATCCATGGACAGTGCCGAAGCAGAAGCTATACATCTTGGTGATCGACCCATTCAACATTCGGCGACCGGCCTCGTCCCACTGCACAAAGACGGTGTTAGCACCCTCTTCAATCCACCAAGACGAAGGTAGCTCCTTGCAAGTGAAAAGATTGAAACCCTTCGGCAAAGGAGAAGGCAGCACCGAGACGCAGGGCGAGTCGAGAGGAAGACGGCAACCGACTATATGGAACGACTCTCGCGGTCGGATGCTCACACACCTCACAATCGCCGCCGTCTCTTGTCGCACGCCATCTGCACGCAAGCGCATCTCCATCCCTGAAAAGCGCGATATTTTTCATAAATTCAATTCATCGGGAAGGCTTACAACCGCAGTGTCAAAGCAATTACGGCTCGTGCCAAAGCGGATTCAGAGTGTGAAGAGGAATTGCAGCAGCAGCAGCAGACCATTAGCACTTCATTCGCGCAACGCCACCAAAGAGTTGGAAGGAAATGCACGCTTAATTGTTTTGCACAGATGGAAATAAGAGTGTTCTTTTTATGCCATGAATATTTTTCAGCTGGAGAGTGAGGATACCCAGGCCTTTTGTGCATCAGCTGTATGTATCTGCATGGGGATGCATGTAGAGCTTAAGTGTGTGGATGACGGAGGAACAGGGTGTAGATGTGAATATCTAGGCCATCAGTAATGAGTTTTCAGCCCTCGCCACACTGGGATCTATTTTGACATCGCCGATGGAGCTTGCCTGCCTTGTGCCGTACAGTGTGTATACACTATGCATGTGAAACATGTGCTGGTGTCAATGTGAGAGTGCTGACTACATGGGGGGGGGGGGCGGTCCAGATCAACACAGGATGTCTGCAGGAGCCCGCCACTGAAGAGGTTTAATAATTTAATCTTCCGGAGGCGATGGCTTTTCCAGAAAAGCTTGTGTCGGTCGTATATATATATATATATATATATATATTTATTTATTTTTACAATAATGCTCGTTAGCCACGGCTTCTGTTATCGTGCGGTGCAATGACACTGTGCTGGAAACGTGACAGGAAAACCCGTCGAGTGAAACACACCCACAAGCTAATCCGCCCAATATGCACCCAATCAATCTTATCTGTTCACACACGCACACACACACACACACACACACACACAATGCTTATGCTTATGGGCATGCAGTTGATTAGCAGTAACCTAGTTCAATAATATCCACCACATGTAGGTCACTCTGATCTAGGACCTGGGTTGTGTGTGTGTGTGTGTGTGTGATGAGTATAATAAGGTTGCCGCAAACCCACAAACAGCAGCAGGTCTCCAGGACTCCAGCTGGGGCTCAGCTTGTAGGAGTCAAATGTCATATACACCAACACAATGTAGGTATTTATATATGAATATATTTATATACCTATTTATACTGTGTATATACCTATAAATATATATATATATATATATATATATATATATATATATATATATATATATACATGTATGTATATATATATATTGCAAATACCTGCTCCAAACTAGATCTGATTCATTACACTGTATTGTCCATCTAATGAGATGCACAGGATAAGTAGAGCTACTGTAATATATATATATATATGGCACTTCGAATAATAGTCTATAAAATGGTCATTTTATATATATATATATATATATATATATATATATATATATATATATGAAAGTGTCGCTCGCTGAAGGACACTTTCAGGTGCGTAGGAGCCGTGGAATCGATCACAAAACCTTGTTGTTACAGGACGACCCGCTCAACCATCCCCTACACACATTCTGATCTTCATAAATATGACATTCAATTAACATGAAGTGCACGTTACCGAACCGTCATTAATTTGCCAGTTGAAGCGGCGGGTCACGGGCGCCATCGCAGACCAAATTCACCATCAATCAACATCAGTGGCGCGGGCGCGGGGGGGGGGGGGGGGGGGGGGGGGGGGGGGGGGGGGGGGGGGGGGGGGGTCGATTCCCGCGTCAATCTTATACGCAGCTTTGAAAAGAATGAACCTGCTCTTCAGAACAGGTGTGCTGCGGGGCACAAAGGGATCCATTAGTTAGATTTGACAACATCTCACATCACAGGCAGCCGACAACTGTCGCTGAGTAAACTTCGGCGTGCGCGGCCAAGTGTTTTTTTTTTTTTTTTGCCAGATGGCCGTCGCCAGTGTTTAACGGATAAAAAAATAAAAAAAACCATTAGTTTATTTGAAGTTGGGGGCCAGCTGGATGCTGATGTTTTTTCGTTGGCAAGAAGATGTTAAAAGAACGAGAAATTTGATGTCGGGGACGGGGACGGGGGGAACCGAGTTTAAGTCGCGGCTAAATAATGAATAAGCCCTGGCAGGGATTGGTTGGCACTGTAGCTAAAAGATGAGCCTCTCCAGCATGCGCTGCACGACTTTTTTCTTTTGGCACTAAAGTCACAAGCAGTTTCATTTCCTTAACACTAGCATGTCCCCGCGGTTGCAGGGGTAGATAGTCCACTCCAGTTCTTTCATGCCGAATCCCGAGCCGGCCTCAGAATCGCTCAGGCGGCGGCACACAATTAAGAAGCGATATCGAGGGAAAAAAAAACTTTGATGAATCGGTGAACTTCCCACTCCCCTTACGGTGGCCGGCGCTAGCAAGGCGGAGCAGCGGAAAAAGAAAAAAGAAGAAGGGAGATGAAGGGACAATTTGTACCCGAAACCTCGCCGTGCTCAGAAATATGAGCCGGTATAATGAGACTCTCTAAAATATAAAAAAATAACTCCCAGGGCAGGATAAAGATGAATAACTGCTCTCCTATTGGAATCGATTAGACCAAAGAAGACGTCTGCCCCCCAAAAAACAGCGCTCAATTGGGATGTGCAGATCTTATTCCGTTTCCTCTTATACAAAAATACAAATGCAGTGCTGCAGTCAGGGAGGCTCTCACACTCCCTCAAGGCCAGAAGAGAGAGGATGAGGACGAGTTTCTTCCTTCTGGCCATCTTGGTCCAGAACCAGTGACTATAACTCATTACACATATTTTATAGCGTCATTCAATATATGTGCCAGTTATACTGGTTGATTTTTATTTTCAGACTAGATGTCGATCGAAACACCGAGGCAGCATGGAAACATGCGGAGGACCAGCCACTTCCTCTCTCACTCTCCGATGCACACCACACGCGGCAACACTCACAAACACACAGCTTCCCGACCTTTCTCCATTCTGTTTTGATAAAAAATAATAACGACAATGACAAAATCAATAAAGCACACTCCCGAGGCTCGCACAGAAACCACACGTGTGAATGTAAGCCAGAACAGAACTCCATGTTCGGGGGCGGGAGCTCCTCTCAGTGACGGAGAACACCTCCTCGAACGTGGAAATCTACGTGTTAACCAGCTGAGAGAAATCATTGATGGAAAATGGTATCTCCTCATTAGGTGTCGATGAAAACATTTCCTCTCCGATCCTCAATTGTTATCTTATACGGGAACAAAACTAACGTAGGCGGCACTTATCCGTGTTGGTTTGGACTGAGGATGCAGCCCGAGTGACCCATAGGTTGTAATGTCCCACTTTTAAACACGTGCATCCCAAAACATGCATCAATTAGTGAGCGTAAAGGCACTTTACATGTGCACCCATGCATGCGTAAAATACCTGCACACACACACACACACAAACGTGCGCGTGCATCCGTCAAACATCAAACCAATATACTGTTTGTGTGCGACGACACGCCGCGATGCGATGCTAGAAACCCTCCCATCCAATCAATGAGCGTCGCAGCAAAGAAAACGTCGCCGCTCAAACACAGCACATATGACGGTGGTGGTGCGTGGATAAGAGATTATTTAGATTGGGGAGATTGCCGTCGGGGGCCGGTGCATCTGGCACTGAGCTCGGCCTGAAGGCGCGCACTGATCCCACAGTAACCTGCCAGCTCCTTAATCAAAAGTGGAGAAGAGAAATCTCCCGCATGAGTGTGCCCTCTCTTATTTTTTTAAAAGGGACCAAAATAACCAATGATGCAAGAAACACTTGCGTAATAGCTTTGTTTTTTATGAAAGATAGATTCGGGCGTCTGAACTGGAAGATTTGTATTATTTTACTATGAAAAGGTAGCAAAACGGGCACTGAAGTACATAATAAGCTCTGCTGGAAATAAGATATCGGAGCCAGATGTTGTATCACCGGCAAAAATATGAAACAATACCGCAATCGGCCATTCTCTATGACGGGCGGATGCATTTTGATGGACGCCATGTGCGTGCGATCAAAGCTTTTCTATGTGAATGCATGTTTTGAGGGTGGTGTCCACAAACAAGCCTGAGCAAAAAGACATGTATCACGCATCCGGCTTGGGCTGGCTGCATGCTGTATATTATGTGTACATGTTGACTGATTGTTGCCCACCGGATCCCCTCACTCAAAAGAAAACGTGAGAGTGTGTATTGCTTAGTTGGAGGGGTCCTAATTGGCAGGCTCATGCTGCTCAGCAATGGGGCATTGGAGGCTGAAACTCCTGCCTGTCTCAGAAGTGGCTTTGCCATATCATTGATTATAATTATGTACCTCTCTGCAAATCCTGGCTTTCCTGGGTGGGCGAGCAAACGCGCCTGGCGGAAGGCTTAGACGAGCGGGGTAAAGCAAAGTAATATGCTGTGAGCTCGCACACACGGAAACCACAATAAACACACTAAGTCATTTGCACACACATCTTTATTCTCCGAGGCCCCCGCCCCCGCGGTCCTCGAAAAGTGGATATGGGAGTTTAACAAAACCAGACAATTAAGGAGACGAGGAGGCAGAGAGGAGAACATTGGAGAGACAAGAGGAGGACAGAGTGTAACGCACGGGGACAATGATGGGAGGGTGGGTGGAAGGAAAGGGACTAGGGAGGGGTGCAAAAGCATTATCGAAATACCTATTGCAAATCTTTTCTAGTGAAGATCTAAAGTAAAGGTCAAATAAGTACCATAAGTTCCATACCCCATACTAGGAGGGATATCAAGAAACAGAGGGAGAGAGAGAGACACAAGGGTGCTTTGTGAGGCGAAGTCTGAGGGAACATTAGACACAAGTGTGAAAACGAGCACAAATGGCAGCTTCCACATGTGGAAAATGCGTCGCCTGCAGCACGCTGACATTTCCCACCCACTCAAGTGATCAATCTCTTTCTTCTTCTCCTCCTCCTCCTCCTCCTTCTTCTTCTTCTTCTCCTCTCCCTCCTCGAGCCCGCCTCTCATCGCTCCTTTTTTCTTTGCCAAATCGAGGCGGCTTTTCCCTTTCAAGTGCCAGCTTTGCGTGTCACGGGAACAAAGCTGGCACGGTGTCACTCTGTTTCCCCCGTAATGAGGCGTAACCACGGAGGTTAAGTTTATACATTACGTTGTCGGGGGGGGGGGTAAAAAAAGAAAAGGTGGGCGAGGGGGCGTCTCGATCTGTCCACCTGGCAAAATGTTGTCATCGGCTGTGCTGCTGCATTAATTGAATCCCAGTGTCTAATGGGATTTTTTTTTTTTTGTGTTCCGATGTTTCGGACGCATACGACCATGCAACGTGCGTGCTTTAAGATGCGCTCCGTCGCTCAGGAAAGTGTTTAGAGCTGTCGAAAAATGTCCTGCACAAACAGCTAACATGAGCTCGGGAAAAACACACCGTTGGTAAAACACCGTTGGTAAAACACAACTTTGGTAAAACACACCTTTGGTAAAACACCGTTGGTAAAACACAACTTTGGTAAAACACACCTTTGGTAAAACACCGTTGGTAAAACACCGTTGGTAAAACACAACTTTGGTAAAACACACCTTTGGTAAAACACCGTTGGTAAAACACACCGTTGGTAAAACACCGTTGGTAAAACACACCTTTGGTAAAACACACCTTTGGTAAAACACCGTTGGTAAAACACAGTTGGTAAAACACACCGTTGGTAAAACACACCTTTGGTAAAACACCGTTGGTAAAACACCGTTGGTAAAACACACCGTTGGTAAAACACCGCTGGTAAAACACCGCTGGTAAAACACACCGTTGGTAAAACACACCATTGGTAAAACACACCGTTGGTAAAACACACCGTTGGTAAAACACACCGTTGGTAAAACACCGTTGGTAAAACACACCATTGGTAAAACACCGTTGGTAAAACACACCATTGGTAAAACACCGCTGGTAAAACACCGCTGGTAAAACACACCGTTGGTAAAACACACCATTGGTAAAACACACCGTTGGTAAAACACACCGTTGGTAAAACACACCATTGGTAAAACACACCGTTGGTAAAACACACCGCTGGTAAAACACACCGTTGGTAAAACACCGTTGGTAAAACACACCGTTGGTAAAACACACTTTTGGTAAAACACCGCTGGTAAAACACACCGTTGGTAAAACACACTTTTGGTAAAACACCGCTGGTAAAACACACCATTGGTAAAACACACCGTTGGTAAAACACCGTTGGTAAAACACCGCTGGTAAAACACCGCTGGTAAAACACACTTTTGGTAAAACACCGCTGGTAAAACACACTTTTGGTAAAACACCGCTGGTAAAACACACCGTTGGTAAAACACACCGTTGGTAAAACACACTGTTGGTAAAAAAAAACGTTGGTAAAACACACCGTTGCTCGAAATCCAGCCGCATGCGCACACACACCTCTTCATCGGAAGCAGCAGACGTGCAGTCGTGGAAAAAAGGAAAAAACACACGTCCCTCAGGTTCTGCCTCCCTTTGTCTCGGCTGTGATAGCGCGTCTTGTTTTATTGTATCCTGTGATCTCTCCCTGTTTCTCCTCACGGCGTACAAACACAACATTTATCACTCCCTCACCGCACTCTCTTTCTCTCTCTCTCTCCGTATGCTGGATTACGCTACGCGGCTCTGAGTCAGAAGGGATGCAGCTGTAGATCTCGAACTCACGCAATCGATAGACTTCCTATACAAAACTAAGTTCTTGGGTTGCGTCAAGCGTCGTACTTAATGATACGACTCTCACTGCGGTGCTATTTTAGTCTTACAGTGAGTAAAGTGTGGGGGCACACTTAACTCCATGGTACAGCTCTTTACATAATCAAAACAACGAAGAGTTGTTGTTCCCAGATTCTTCAAGCTCATAATCAAAACGGTTTTTTTCCCGTCAAACTTGAACCCGCTTTGAGCCGAAACTGCGTTGCCAGGGCGACAGACGTCATTTGGGTGTAATGGAATATTTCTGATTGAACGTATTGTACTCGCATAACAGAGGTATTTGCTTCCTTTCCATTTGTACCCCACTGAGCAGAATAAAGCTGTCTTTGGATGTGCATTGAGAGGTAGAGAGCAACAGCGCTGATATTAATCTAAAATAAAATAAACAAGTGTGGCTTCAACACTCGACACACCTCCCACGGTGTTTTTTTTTTTTTTTTTTGCAGCTTCTCACATGTGCTCCATTTTAAATCATGGGTAACTTCATTGGGAATAAATGCATAAATATCTGGGTTTTGGATGACACCCCTAAACTGCAATTTGTTTTTTGCATTTTGGCGGATATATTTCTTGGTAAATGTCTGATAAATGGTGAGAGAGATGAAAAGATGATTTCAGTTAGTCTAGGTGAGCGCTAAAATAAGTGGTGTAAATACGGCAAGTTTAATCAAAAATGACACTAATGACAGCATCCCGCCGCTAATGATAATGGGAAGAGCTCATTACCATAATAATAATGCAAGCATTCTCTCGACTGGCAGTTTATTAGCAACACCACTAGTCCTCCTACTCGTCCATACGCTCATTATTTTCAATATTGTCTTCCCCACTGCTGTAGTCATGATCATCACCATCAGAACGGCATCCTTCCCGTGGTCTTTGCTTTGCCGTACACACACACACACAAAGGGTTAAAAATCCTGAAAAAGCACAACCTGCCCAGAGAGGAGGCAGCGGAGAACAGAGGGGGTTGTGGGTAAGGTCGACCACATGTCCCGAGGGGTAACCGGTGTGATGTCTCCATTATTCTTGCCTTTTTTTTCTGAGGTGTTTCTCGGGGCATGAGAAGATCTCTAAACTTCCCATCAGAAGGTAGCTTATCATAAATGTATGACAGAATGTTTCCCGGGAGAGGAAGCTGAGGGTACTCCGGCGAACTTCTGGGCTGCGTCTTCAACTTTTCATCAGTGAAAGTCGGGTCTTTGTAACGCGGCTGTGTGACATCATTCCGGAAAGCCCCACTCTGCTGACGGTTCCCTCACATCCAGGCTCTTCAGAATGTGTCGAGGGAATGATACAGATGTCGTGCGATGGGTTATGACGGCTTTGTCCGGGGGGAAAAAGACTCGCCCCGGATAACTCACTCGGATAGCAAGAGACGCAGCTGGTGCATGAGTCCGGAGCTCGGCTTTCCTTGCACTCCCAGAGACAGGCCGCTCAGTTTGTGGCCAAAAACAATCAAACCGGGGCCAAAAAGATAGAGCTGACATGATGGAAAAATCAATGTGAGGAAATGAGAAGGCAAAAGCACCGTAAGGAGAAGCAGAATTAAGTTTAACTATTGACCGAAACGCGCTGAGAAATGTTCAGGTGGGTCCAATTATCCCAAAGACGAGACCAGATTTTTTTCACGGTGCCTCTTGCAGGTCCAAAAACCAGATGTGAAGGTTTGAACAACTGAGACATACAAATTCAAATGTAGAGGAGAGAAACGGCGGCCGGAGACGAGACAAATCAGAGTGGAAGTGGGACGTGCATCGAACGGGGAGCACAGCGGGGTTAGCCGGAGAAAGGAAAAGAAAGGAAAACGCTGACTGGACGGACAGCAAAGCTGAGAACGTCCTTGGACAAACGTGACACGTATAGATGCCGGACAACTAAAGAACATGTCACAAACGTGAACGCATACGTCCCCACATATTTTCAGAAATTGAAAGATTGCAGATTTTGGAGTCTCATTTGCTAAAGAATTGGTCCCATTTATTACCAATGGTGAGCAGAGGGCCTCCTCTTTAAGGCTACTCCACTTTTAGGCTACTCCACTTTAAGGCTACTCCTCTTTAAGACTACTCCTCTTTAAGGCTACTCCACTTTTAGGCTACTCCTCTTTAAGACTACTCCACTTTAAGACTACTCCACTTTAAGGCTACTCCTCTTTAAGACTACTCCACTTTAAGACTACTCCACTTTAAGACTACTCCACTTTAAGACTACTCCACTTTAAGGCTACTCCTCTTTAAGACTACTCCACTTTAAGGCTACTCCTCTTTAAGACTACTCCACTTTAAGACTACTCCACTTTAAGGCTACTCCTCTTTAAGGCTACTCCTCTTTAAGACTACTCCACTTTAATGCTACTCCACTTTAAGGTTAAGACTACTCCACTTTAAGACTACTCCACTTTAAGACAACTCCACTTTAAGGCTACTCCTCTTTAAGACTACTCCACTTTAAGGCTACTCCTCTTTAAGACTACTCCACTTTAATGCTACTCCACTTTACGGTTAAGACTACTCCACTTTAAGGTTAAGACTACTCCACTTTAAGACTACTCCACTTTAAGGCTACTCCTCTTTAAGACTACTCCACTTTAAGGTTAAGACTACTCCACTTTAAGGCTACTCCACTTTAATGCTACTCCACTTTACGGTTAAGACTACTCCACTTTAAGGTTAAGACTACTCCACTTTAAGACTACTCCACTTTAAGGCTACTCCTCTTTAAGACTACTCCACTTTAAGGTTAAGACTACTCCACTTTAAGGCTACTCCACTTTAAGACTACTCCACTTTAAGGCTACTCCACTTTAAGGCTACTCCACTTTAAGACTACTCCACTTTAAGACTACTCCACTTTAAGGCTACTCCACTTTAAGGCTACTCCACTTTAAGGCTACTCCTCTTTAAGACTACTCCACTTTAAGACTACTCCTCTTTAAGACTACTCCACTTTAAGGCTACTCCACTTTAAGGCTACTCCTCTTTAAGGCTACTCCTCTTTAAGACTACTCCACTTTAATGCTACTCCACTTTAAGGTTAAGACTACTCCACTTTAAGACTACTCCACTTTAAGACTACTCCACTTTAAGGCTACTCGACTTTAAGACTACTACACTTTAATGCTACTCCACTTTAAGGTTAAGACTACTCCACTTTAAGACTACTCCACTTTAAGGCTACTCCTCTTTAAGACTACTCCACTTTAAGGCTACTCCTCTTTAAGACTACTCAACTTTAATGCTACTCCACTTTACGGTTAAGACTACTCCACTTTAAGGTTAAGACTACTCCACTTTAAGGCTACTCCACTTTAAGACTACTCCACTTTAAGGCTACTCCACTTTAAGGCTACTCCTCTTTAAGGCTACTCCTCTTTAAGACTACTCCACTTTAAGGCTACTCCACTTTAAGGCTACTCCACTTTAAGACTACTCCACTTTAAGGCTAATCCACTTCCGCTCTAAAGCACAATGTGCATTGAGGGGTTTAAAAGGATGACGAGCCCTTCCTTCACTTCCCTGACAGCAGCCATTCTCTACTCGTGAACTCTCTAGCACAATGTCTTCGTGGCGCCATTGATAACCTCGACAATAATTACGGAGAGGTCGATGCTCTGAATGCCCTCGCCTAAATCTTATATGGGCAACAGATAATTAGATTTGCATGCTGTACTATTAAATTATGCAAGTCTATGACATGCGCTGTTAGGAAGCCGCTCAATCTGAATAAAAATAGAGAGGATTTGTGTCCCGCCACTCAGTAGCAGAGTGATTGGGAGAGGTTCTTTGGTTTCTACATAATTAAAATCCTTTTTTATGCTTTGAAAAACTGTTGTTAAAAAGGAATTTGTATTTTATTGTGAACTATTTCAGTACTAAGATGTGCCTGTATCTTGTGTTTAAAGGAGAAAGGAATTTATTTTTAAATCTGACTACAGTTTTCTGCCTCCGCCAAATGGTTGAAGTGTCCATTCAAGTATATCCTAAATACTTCCGCTTGGACTCTGATTTGAATAAATGAGCAATAATCACAGCTGCTAATGTGCCTAAATTTGCATCTTCATGTGAAAATGTCTAAAAGAATACTGATAATTGAATAACTTATGAGTATAATCAAACTTACTGGGGGTATTTATTGTGTTCAGTCAGTCCACTAAGAATATATAAAAACTACACATGTAAGTGGATTAAAAAATGTCCCCATAATGAAAAACAAGGACACATTTTTCGACTGCTTACTTCCCAGAAGGAAGCCACCTAAATAAGTAATACTTTTTTTCTCCATTATTTTTCAAACTTTTGGCCTGACATACTTCCCCAGAGTGCTCCAGTCAAGATTATTCAATCAGGTTGTGTAGAAAAACATAACCAGATCTCACAGCTCAAGATGGGGACCTCTACAGGACGGGAACCCATCGCCCCTCTGCGTCTCCATACACAAGGTCATGGTTTGGTTTTATGAAATACGTAACGACAGCTTTGAAGTCAAATCATGTGAAACCGTGATGTTTTATCAAAGAGACATATGTTAAGGATCAAGGGAATCTTCAAATGATGTACGCACGACTGTGTTTTCAAAGCATATCAGAGGTTGGTGTGCAAAATCAGCCTCGCACTGAAAAAATACAAATTAAATCAGAATTGAAAATGCACACACATACACTGTATACACTTTAATTATATTTTTAAAATTTTAATTTCCTTTATTATTTAAATTCTTAAATGTAATATGTCCTGCCCTGCTATTTTATTTATTGTACGGCTTCAAACTAATTTCCCCCTGGGGATGAATAAAGTCTATATCTATCTATCTATCTATCCACTGTTGGAGAAAATCATATAACTTAGTTTGAACTCCTTAGAGTTAGCCAGCAGAAACAAGTATGTAACTTGCTATGATACTTGGTTATCTAACAGATGTTTTTTGGAAATGGGGATTTGGACAACAACAGAAGGAAACTGCATCTTAAGTGTGTTCTGAAAACGGTCTACATATATACCCACCTACATATCTATCTATCTACATACCTACCTATCTATCCATCTTTCCCCCCACCTACATATCTATCTATCTACATATATACCTACCTACCTACATATCTATCTACATATATACCTACCTATCTATCTACATATATACCCACCTACATATCTATCTATCTACATATATACCTACCTATCTATCCATCTATCCCCCCACCTACATATCTATCTATCTACATATATACCCACCTACATATCTATCTATCTACATATATACCTATATATCCATCCATCCCCCCACCTACATATCTATCTATCTACATATATACCTACCTACCTACATATCTATCTACATATATACCTACCTATCTATCCATCTATCTACATATATACCCACCTACATATCTATCTATCTACATATATACCTACCTATCTATCCATCTATCTACATATATACCCACCTACATATCTATCTATCTACATATATACCTACCTATCTATCCATCTATCCCCCCACCTACATATCTATCTATCTACATATATACCTACCTACCTACATATCTATCTACATATACAGTAAACCTACCTACCGATCTATCTATCCATCTATCTACATATCTACCTACCTACTTACCTACCTACTCTCTCCCTACCTACCTACGTGTCCTCTTTGATCGTACAATATGATAGAAAAGATGATCGTGGTCTTTAGTTCTGTCCATGGAGAGTCTAGAAGCTGCAATCATACAATGAAATACAAGTCTAAACACAAAAAAACTCAACGTTTACATTTTTTAACGTGCCGAACATATCACGTTACACTCAACGCCATCGTCTTCTGTCTGCGATTCCTTTACGGCAGCCTCTGTTGCAGCGATACGAAAAAATTTAAAATGGAAAATGCCCTCAAGAAATAAAACAGACATGTTTTTTTTTTTAGCAAAAAGACTGTGAACCAAGCAGCGGTTAGATATGCGGAGCGGTTTCCTGCCTTTGTTTCTACTCGGTTTGAAGACACAAAGAATGCTGTTACTGCCGTCTCTCAGAGGGACTGTGTGTTTGTACTTGGCCACCTGTTCCCCGTCTTCGGGGTGCAATGTTTACTTCAGGCATACCACATTGCGCTGCGTCCTCTGGCAGTGTGAGACAAAGCAATAAAATGCAAATTTCTGCAAACTCCTGCATTTTTGGGGCTATAGCAATTAAGCAAATTGAAAACTTAACGCAACTTTAATGAACTTGTCAGGCATATGGGTGATTATTTTAACCGTAAAACAGACAACGCGGGTCAAAACGTGGGTTTTGAAAGCTTTGCATGTCCTTTGGGCCCAGTGATATTGAGATGCTCATAAACTGTAAAAAAAAATATAATAAAATATGGGAACGCACAGACTTTAACCATACTGAATGACTTTGAGAATAAATGGCGTCACCCACTTAGCGATGAAGCTCAGTCATGAATGAGTTTACTGCACATCTTGGAGAATACTGGACTTTTTATCAGCAGAAGTGAGATTATCCAGTCAACTCCCAAAATGTCACTTACGCCAGGGCCTTTAATCTTTTAATAGTCAGTTTATGGTAAGATGTGCTCGCAATAATGTCTTCATATTTTAAATACCAAACATTTGAGATGAGTGGGGGGAGGGGGAGGGTTTTGGATTGGGTGTGAATTTATAAAAGACGTGATTATCCATGGATTGGTCCAGTCCAAGCCATGGATTTCCATTATACTGTCAGGCCATCCTAATATGGTGGTAAATGGCCCAAGTACCCTCTAGTGTGTTTTCACATTTACATAAGATGACTAAATAAAAAAACTACAGAGTTGTAATGCAACAAAGCAGTAACTGTATGCTAGATTCCAATTTGTGCACACGCGTTTGCACAAAAACAAAAGCACACTTCCCTCCATTTACTCATGCAAACACATTCAGTACGTTACCAACCACAACATAACGCTGGAGGGTTTTCTTTTCTTTCTACCCTTCCCCCTGGTGTGCTGCCAGACAGACACTAGCAAATGCCACCCATTGTCCTCAGGTGATGAGGCAGGCGTTTACACACAAACAGCCTTTTAAATGAGAGCGCACCACAGCGCTTTAGCTAATGTGGTCTAAGTGCTGAACATCAGGTAATAATTAATTCCTGTAGTCAAGCCTGCGACGCACTCCTGAGTCAGACCCTCGCTTTCTACAAGCTCAGAGGCTTTGTTGAGGGTCAATGATACATGAAAGGGGTAAGAAAATAAGGTAGAGGGAGGGTTATGATTGGGGGGAGGGGGGACTAGCAGTAGTCAATAGCTGAATTACTCAATGGGGACCTGGTGTAATTGGAGGTAATCGTACACCATGCAGAGACACAAGTGAGATTACAGTAATTGAAAACAATGTTGTTCCATTGGGTAGAGGATTACATTTGATTGAATGGGAGTAATTGATTGGCAAATGGGACGAGCAGCGCCGATTTCTTTCTGTCGCTAACGCAAATTCAGAAAAGTTAATCCTAATGACGCTGTTTAAATTGAAACCCCCCCCAAAAAGTATTTCTGTTCACCTTTTTTTTTAAAACATCTGACACATTTAAGCCACACAAATCAGAGGGGATTGCACAGCAAGTAGGCCACAGAGTCATCCCCATTTTCCTCAAATGCCAAATGCTCAAGAGAGAAACTCTAATTAATCTCCTACACCTTTGTCCCTTTGGCCTTTTTTTTTTCGGTACTCCTTTCTCTTTGAAAATGGAAAGTGCAACTCAGTCGGATAATGCCGATCAAAACAACGTTGCCACTGAAGCCACTTTAAAAACAAATATTCAAAGAGTTTCCCCCAGAGGTGCACTCAACATTTCACTGGTAAAGTGTATTAATGCAAAGTATTAGCACGCTGCTGAAGTCAACGTCTGCCGGATGATGAATGCTTCTCAATTAAGATCCATCTCAGGATTATGATGTAAAAAAGCACCTCTCAAAGAGGGGTGTATCAACCTAAGCAGTAGACGGATGCATTAAATGATACAGCAAACCACACATAAATAAGCAGTTTGTAACAACCACAGACACCATTTTAATTTGTTGGGTGGGGGGGGGGTAATATAAGCTGCTGCCATCCCCCAGAACCTGGCTGTTTTCCCTCATTTGTTATTTGCCTCCAGCGTAGTTTGCACGGATGGGATTAATCTTAATGAGCCAAAGAACAACTCCTTTTATCTTGTGATATCAGAATATTTATATATATATATGTCTCCTTTTTTTCTTTTTTAAAACTTTCAAAAAAATAAACTTTTTTTTCTCTCCTTCATACTAAATGTGGAGTGCATTGTCAAGATAAAGACCTTTAAAGAAAAATACATTTAAAACTCATTTGGGGCGACCTTCACCACGTTCGGGAACCATAACATTTAAATATTGCCCTCGGCTACTATTTTTGCCTAATTGTAGTAGTAGAATATTATGACACACCGTTTGCTGTGGATAACACCTATTATCATATGAAAGCAGAGAAACCCTGGTAATGAGTAGCAATGGGAGACATTTTATTTTTTAAGCATATGACTTCTATACTACTACAACTAATTATACTAATAATAATCATTATAATAATAATAGTATTATTATATAACACGTGCATTTGGCATTAAAAGAATATGTGACATTAACAAAAACATTACAAACTAATAATGTAATTGTGGCAAAAGCTATTTGCATTGTTTACAACAGAGCAGTGCTACATGTTTAGACACCAAAAGACAAGGAAAACACATTCCTCATTAAGTAGCTGCTCATTAGCGTGCATTTTAGTAACATGTTGGCTTCTTATATTATTCATCAAAGCACCTCTCAAAGGTTCTGTACACGATATTCAAAGCATTAATATGGCATCAAACAAATATTACCTATAAAAAGATATAGAGGTAATTTCTACCTGAACAGATGATGTAGTTGTTCTCTCTGTGTGTGTGTGTGTGTGTGTGTAGTCGATGCTTCTCTGTGCTTTGTCCTCTATAAACTTTGTATTTCATTACAGCACACGACTACTGAAAGAAAAAACAACAACAAGACTTTTTTTTTTTTTTCATGGATATTTTGTGAAAACCTGACCTTGTCCATTAATAATTGAATTTTCCAAAAGATTTTTTCTTTTCTCCTACCACTGAAATGGGTGTATGACCTGTGCGTCTCAATAGACCACCATTACTGTTCAAGAATGTACACTTGTTTTTGTGGGCTATGATGGAGGCAACTTTACAAGTGGGAATTAATTTGTCGTTATGGTTTAAATAAGTGGCTTTGGATAAAAGCCTCAGCTAAATCAGTTGTAATGCAATGTGATTTAATAAGTGTTCAAATACGAGTTAATTAGTTATGACTTTAGAATAGAACACCTTCTACTAACATTGAGATTTGGACACTAAGTTGTGCGTTTTGAATAGAATAAACAATAGACAATGTTTATTAAGTGTTATTATGGAAGAATAACTATTCTAGTGGCACTGCCACCTTACACAGCTCATACTGAGCAAAGCACATTACCCTAGTAGTTGGTGAATATAGAATAAGGCATTAATAAGTGCTTCATAATGTCTAATAATGAGCTAATATGCTACGAACGTGAAGGCCATAACTGAGCTCGGCTGCGGTGCCGCAATGTGTTCAGGTGAGCAGAACTTTCTCCGTGTAATGCTTCTATTACGCAATATAATTATGAGAATCAACCACTTGAGTAGAGCAAACAAGAAAAGACCAGCATGTGTGTTTAGGAGCTGACCATGTGGAGCAATTACTATATGAAGGTGAATGATTATCAATACGGCAGCCGGCGGCTTATGAGGTAGACTTTATAAGTTAAACTAATGAGATATTCTGTATAATAATAAGACATTTTCACCTCATATAATTAAGAAATAGTTATGAATTTAATTGACTCATATATATATAAGACAGACGCGCACAAGAATCAATGTCATGTCCTCTTTCGGCTTAAGAACAAATCACTTAATTCGGAGGAGCTGCAAACACCTGAAAAAGTAGATCGCTCAATTAATTATCAACTATCAACCACGGTGGGAAAATACCCATTATGCTATGAGGATATACAGTAAAAAAATACAGACGGCCTGAGCTGACGTGGCACTTGTGAGTAAACTGCTTTGTAAGCAAAGCGGACCAAAGACAAACAAACTGCTGACCGCCGTGCGTTCGATGTCCTCACCTCTCGAGCGCGGTAATTGAGACGCTTGCGCGAAAACGGTTGCGGTTTCCGTTGTGCGTCAGCGAGCCTGATTTCTGCTGATCGTGGGAGGAGACGGGCGGTAAACAATGAAGTGTGCTGGACCCGGCGATGCTTACTGCGCGCGCGGGGGGGGGGGGGGGGGGGGCTTAATCTGCATTTAAAGCCACGCGGATTTACAGCGCGCTGAAATGTTCCAGCTCTTATTTGAATTCATCCCGACTGACACAGTTCGGAAGCTAAACTCGGCGCGAACCCATTCGCTCTATTAATTTTGTCCCATTTCATCTCCGAGATTGGCAGACAAATTAAAAAAAAGTGTGCTCGTAACATTTCTCGAGTTGTAATTAAAAAATCCTGCTTTGTACTCTTCAGTCCGAGTGAGGCCGCGCCGATTTCGTAAACGAATGGTGATTGCGTAACAAGTAAAGATGGCAGCTCCGTTGCAATGACAGGATCCCGATGCGATCGCACACGGTGTACGAGGTGTTGCTGTATGGGTATAAATGACCTGAGACGTGCCCTTTTTTGGAACTCGGGACATTTTTATACCGCAGCTCCTGCCGACCCGGTCTCACTCTCATTCGTCTCTCGGTGTCTTATGAAGACTCAGCGGGCTTTCAACTAAGTCCAATGTAAACCTTCTGCGGTACCACTGTGAGAAACAAGAGAAATAGTGGCAGGAGGTGGAGTATGAAGCTGAGGCGAAGGCAGGGCCGGAGTGAGGCCACTTTTCAGCAAAATAATGTAAAGGTTAAATACAACAATAATAATCCACTTAAGATGAGAAGTTAACAAAGAATATTCCACAAGGATAGGTTGATAAATTAACAAAAGCAGAAATAAATAAATAAAACATTTGAAACACATCCCGCTCTTCGACAAAGAGGCATATTGAACTTTTACAGTTCAACTCACAGTACAGTATACAGACTGTCTTATCTGCTCCGAAGCTACACAGAAAAAATAGTCATATTACTGCATACTTCAATATCAATATCAATATTATATATCAATATTTGCATAATATTTGCAAAGTCTATGGATCGCCATATTTTGGGTGATATAAAAAGGCTAATATTTTAATTCAATGTAATATTTTGTTTGGGAATAGGTTGACAACGCTACAACGCTATTAATCAAGGCTACAACGTTAGCCGAATAGTTACGTTGCTAATCATTAGGCCTTTGTCTCTCTTTACCAGTTGCCACTTGTGTTTGTCCTATTGAAATTAAATCAGTAAGCTTGGCATGTTTGACAGCATCCTCCTCCGATGCCTTTCTTTTTTTCAACCTGGCTTTTTCAGCCCCTCCTGCCCTCTTCCTCCCGTCCGTCCTCCCTGACGCGTATCGCTGCGGTCGGGCCGGCCCAGCTATCGGTAGCCTAGAGAAAACCTTTTGGAAAAGACGGGCTACGGACCGAACCAACTCTATTTGGGAGGGCGAATGTGACGCAACTGCTCTGTAACGCTCTCCACATTTCGAGGTCCGTGAGCAATAAGAATACTCTTCCGCTCCACTTGTACCGCCGTCGCCTATAGGTATGTGAGAAATCGCTGAGTAGTTTAAATATGCACTTAGCGACGGTGTGTGGCCGCGCCGAACAAAAAAAAAAGAAAAGAAAAGAAAAAAAAGCCGAGGTTAAAGTATGTAAGAAATGGAGTGGAATTGCTTTGAGGGAGAAGCACTGGCGTTGCATCCAAAAAGGCATTTTCTTTTTTTTAAGGTCTGGGACTCCTCGGTTGAGTTATTCACACGACGACGCATTGAAAACACATAATGAGGACAAGAAAAAAGAAAAACGTCAAAACGTCAAACTACAGGAACATCTGAAGGAACATCTGGTGGGTTGGCTTTTGACAGAGGTCCAGAAAAAAGCCCAGTGAACTTCAATTGGACCTCGTGTGCTTCAGACGAGGGCGTCAGAACTCTGCCCGCGTCAAAGGACTTCACACCTTTTGTTCAGATCGCACTCGCCGAGATGAAAAGCCTCTGGAACTCGTGAATACTCAGAGACGCTCTACCAAAAAGCCCCCACAAAACTTTTTGTGGCGTTGGCAAAACATCAACCAAACCCCCCCCCCCCCCCCTCACACCTCGGCTCCGTCCTGAGCCAAAATGGGGACAAGACGATAATGACCCCCGACTGGCAGCCACACAGCTCTCCCACTGTAGCATCGTGAGTGAAAATGAAATTGATTTGAAAATCCTACGCCGGCCCCGTCTGGAACAGAAGGGATTATTGTGCTGATTGTACTAATACTGTGTCCCTGCCCTCCCCCCACCCCCCCCTCCCACTCTAATTCTACCCATCATACTCGTCCCTCTGTTTTCTCTCTCTCTCTCTCTCTGGATGAGGGCTCTTCAGCCATCGTTCTTCCCCCCTTTTTTTTTTTTTTTTTTTTTATAATTGTTCCCTTTCATCATCCTCGTAAATAAGCCCTTTTTTCTTTTTTTTTTAAAACCCTTTTTCCCTCGTCTGACTTCATGCTCAGTCAGGTTAAGACAGCACAGCTGGACAATTTAATGCTGGCAGAGATATAAAAGAAGAAGAAAAAATAAACAAGATGGGAGCAAGCGAGAGAGTCGCTGTAAAAAAAAAAAAAAAAACTCAGATGTGATGAGCTGTAGAGAGAAATATAGAGCCCCCCCCACCCCAGGGGTCTAGACATCCCAAATTATGTTGCACTTTTGCCCTCTGCCCGGAAATCCAGAAATCAATCTGTTTTTTTTTGTTTTGTTTTTTTGAAAACGGCCTGGACTACATTGCCCGCTGGATCAAATTACACAAATCTCTGTACTGTCTGTGAAAATGAATACGCAGCATTCATTGTGTGTCTCCATCATAACGTGACAGCAAAGAAATCACAAAGAGGTCACTTTTCTGTGGAGCGCCGCTAACCCTTCCACCCACGTTCCCCTTTTTTCCTCGTAATATATTCTTTGTAATAAGTTCAATAAATTGGCATTACGTCATTTGGAGTGTTTACAGTTTACCAACAAGACAATGCCAGCTCCGTTGCCAGGGAAACTATTGATGATGGATGCGTACGGTTTGGGTAGGTCACGATGAGGGAACTTCACTGTAATGTAGCCTTTAAAAACAAAAGACAATATAAGGATGTCCCAAATGTAATATCTAGTATATACGATGGATATAATATTGATATATTGCACAGCCCAAAGCTACTCCGTTACTGAATGTGGCTACTCGATTGGCTAACAACTAATTCCTGGAGATACTTGGTGAGTATTGCATTTTGTATTGTTTTGATAACCACACGTTTATCAGATAACAGCCGATCCAAATTTGGCCCCCGGAACCTTTTTGGGCTGAATCGGGCTCTCAAATATCAATACGATTGCATTTAGAAGGCCATGCGCTATCATAGTTTTGGAATAATAGTTTTTATAGTAAAAAGAGAGACTTTTTTTGACTAAAACAATAGTACCAGGTGTACTGAGTATATTTATGGGAACATTCAGCTCTTCTTTCAAAGTCTTCTTTCAAAGCCTTCTTTGGCGTACGGGCTTGATGCATCACTCAAATATGAACGGCCAAACCGCGGTTGAATAGTCGAGGTTTTAATAATGCAAAAAGACAATAGCTGTATTCTCAGGCATTGTGAATGGCGTCGCAACTTGCGTTGGACTCTTCCGTCCTGTCTGGTGTGACGTCTGAGCCTCCAGCTGACTTCCCACGCGTAATATCTGGCAGACTCAAATTAAAGACACGTTGGGTTTTTTTTTTATGGAGATCCTCTGAGGCGATACACAAGTGCAGCATCATCTTCCCTGAAAGGCAGAGTGTATTGTCAAAGTGCAGACAATGGGCCCGGAGGGGAGCACGGCGACTGTGTCATTAATGCTTTAATAAGCAATTGTCAATTATCGGGGGCTTCGTCTGACATTGCAACCCGTACCCCCCCTTAAGGCAACTTTCACAGTGAGGGACCAAAAAAAGAAGAAAGAAAAAGCAATTAAAAAGTAAACTATTGTGACTCGGAAATGGCTTGAAGAAATGTGGAGAGACGTGTCGCGTTCTCCTTCCTCAGATATTCGTGTCGTGAAGATGAGGAGAGTTCGATTTCACCTTGTAAAACACGGAAATGTAGTTGTGTTTCACAGTGACCTGAATCGTATTGGTCTGAAACAAAGACGGCTGGGACACGGGTCTAGATTTAATATGCCGGGTGCTTATGTTCACGCTTTTCCAGAGGGGGGAAATTATCTAATGTTCGAAAAAAGATAACGCTCGGGGGACAATTACAAGAACCCGATCGTCTGTACTCTGTCAAACTGAACACGGCCACCAGATCGTTCGAGCGGTGGAGAACGAAAAGGATGCGGCGTACAGATTAACCCCTCGAGGACCTGTGTATGTTCACTTGGGACGCAGTCTGAGGGGCTGAATGAGAGTCTGTGAACGGAGCTGAGGAGGGAAGTTAATAGCGGATATATAAAAAATAAATAAAAAGTGTTGTTATTAAATCCAGCCAGATATGTAATGCCCCTAGAAGACAGAGCGCGATTACACCGTTAAGCTTGAATATATAACTTTGAGGTGGACTTTCACAGCGAGCCACATTCTCGGTGCTGCAAATCTGAAGGCATAAAAAAGCATGAGAAGAAAAAGGAAAAGGAAAATGACTTTCTCATTCCCCCCCCCCCCCCCCGGCGGAGAGGGCCTGCCGCTGTGTGCTCGGTCACAGTGGTTGTTTGGCCACCGTTTCTCCGCTCGTGCATCTCTTCCTGTTGTGCCATGAATGTCACGACTGCGGCCGCCGCCTCAACAACTCAACAACAGGAGCACAGGCCTTATTACGCCCCCCCCCCCCCCCCCAGGTCACCAATATCCCCTCAGCCTCCACGAAACTCAGCTTATGGGATCAGATACACTATGTAAGCTCGACAAATTACTAGCCGGCGGCCTCCCACCTCTGCTCAAAGTTCTCCCATTTTGGCCCTTTCTGTTTTTTGTTCCCCCCCTCCCCCCAATCCCCTGTTTCCAATTTGTCAGGTGGAAACTGGGTGTGTAAAATAGTTGTGTTTTTTTTTCCAACGGAGCCACAGGGGTTGTGGGTTGCAGTTTATTGTTTGCTCGACTGGCAATAAATAAGGCTGATCGATTAATGCCAACCCGGATGCATGACGGACATCTAATTAACAAACGACGCTCCCGTTGAGTGATAACCACGCAAATTATTCACGGATTGTTTTCACGGAGATAACGGTGGGAAACAAAAAATACTTCTCGATGAAGGCAAGTGTTTTTTCTCGGGAATAAAAGTTAATCTAATTTGGTTGTCTGGCTGAGTGCAAAGCCCCTCCCCCCCCCCACCCCTAAGGAGACGGACTGATTGGGTGACAAACCGGGCTGAATATTGCAAAGACGCAGTTGATGGGATTTTGGAAAAGTGAAACAAATAGCTGTGACCTCCCCATGGCGAGTTCAATGGCAACAGAGTCAATTGGCTAATTTGATCAGCGGGTACCTGAATGGATGGCACCTGGTAGCAGGAAGGAAGGGATTTATGCCTCGTAAGTGTGTGTGTGTGTGTGTGTGTGTGTGTGTGTGTGTGTAGCCATACGAGCACGCTTAGGACAAGTAAGGATGCTCGTGTGTGTTGTTGTCCCCCCCCCCCCTCCCCCCCCGCCGACAGTCTGTGTTAAAGGTCCATCCCATAATTGCTATATTCTCACACTCATTAGACAGGCCTGGGCGGTAAGCTACTGTAAATAAGGCACGGAAGTGGGGAGAGGACAGAGAAGGAGTGAGGGAGAGTGGGGAGGGGGAAATCTATTGATTGAGTGTTCTGTGTGCAGCCTATTATACCACTGGACTAACCTACTGCGCAAATCATTGGGGACTGAGGAGGGGGGGTGGGGGGGTGGGGGGGGTGGGGGGGGGGGGGGGGGCTTGTTGACAAAAAAACAAACCAAATATAAATCCCCTCGTTCATACAGCCTGCCACAGACACATGGTTGGGATCACGTGGTGCCTTGACATCTGCCCAGCAGCATCACAATGCCAGAGAGTTGACAGCTTGCATTGTCTAGGAGGCGATTAAGTGGAATGCGAGCGAGCGCGCGCACGCGCGCACACACACACACACACACTCACACAAACCTGCACAACTGGAGCTTTATATCTCACGGGGACGTGGGGCTACATTCCTGACACCGATGGCACTTCACCCGCACGTCCCGCGCACACGCTGCACATCATCATCTCTCCTGAACGTCCCACAGACAGCACGAGGACACCACACAGAGCTCTCTGTCTGTGTGGTGTCCTCGTGCATCCCCCCCCCCCCCCCCCCCCCCCACGTCTCTGCCATCGATCCATCCGTGACGCACTTCGCTTCACCAAGAGCGCTGTTTATGAATAAAGTGCAGAGAAAAAGGAGCGCGCGCGGGTGCTCTGTGCGTCATGTCAGGGAATGCGTTTAAGCCCCCCCCCCCCCCCCCCCCCCCCACAGTCCTCAGTAGAAAGATGTCATGCCAGCGCGAAAAATAAAGCCTACTTAATTCCATACAGGAACAGCATATAGGATATGAAACCCACCGATGATGTTCTATTTATATTATGGGGTCAGGAGAGGTTTGTGGGAAGAAGAAAAGAAAAAAGTTGTCCACCTAAGCAAGTCAAATCCAAACACGTCCCCTCCCCCCGGTTACTTCTCTGTCATCTTGCGGAAAATACAAGTTTACCCCAGGGGGGAGGAATACAAAATAATCTCCCTGAACACAAACACGCAGTCCGTCAAAATGCACCCTTTTGTGGCCGCGCGCAGGAGGAGGAGGAGCAGGAGGAGGATGCTGCTGCGGTGCAAATCTGGAGGGAGACGGGGTGGAGGAGAGGGGGAGTAAAGTTGGAAGTCGACTCTTACCGTATGATCGCCGTGTCGCCCTGGCGGATGGTGATGTTGTCGGTGGCCCGCTGCATGTCCACGCTCCGCACGGGGAACCCTGTGGGGATAAGACACAGCAGTCTGAACAGAGAAGCCTGCAGTTGCCTCCAACACGATTTGCGTCCGACTTGCATCTTGGAAGAGATGTATAGATCCAAAGGGTAGAAGAAGAAGAAGAAAAAAAAAGAAGAAGTACAAAAAAAAGAAGAAAAGAAGCGGAGGAAGAGTAGTAGTTGTCCCAGACAAAAAAAGAACGCGGGATGCCCTTAGGTCCAAACTATAGTGCGGCGGCGGATGGGGGGTGGAGGGGGGTAGGGTGGGGGGGGGGGAGGGGGGAGAAAAGGTGCTACGGGTTCCCCTTTTGAATGCGTTTGGGACGAAAACGTGCGCAGTCGTGCCGGAGAGGGGGGGGGGGGTGGGGGGGTCCTCGCTCTGTAGTCCACTGATGCGTAATGCTCTCCGCGTAAAGGAGACACGGCACAGCCAGCCAACTGCGATGGTGAGAGGCAGGCTTCTGTTCAGAGACTGAGAGAATCACCCTCCATCACCACCACCCCCTCCTCTCTCTCTCTCTCTCTCTCTCTCTCTCTCTCTCTCTCTCTCTCTCTCTCTCTCTCTCTCTCTCTCTCTCTCTCTCTCTCTCTCTCTCTCTCTCTCTCTCTCAGATTATCCAGCCGTCTGGCTGTGAATCTCCTCTTATTGGTTGTCAGGACAACAGCACCACCTGAGGTTCCTTTCAGTAAGACACAACTGAGTGAGGACAGGAATACTGTCCAAAGAAGTAAAGAAAAAATATTTTTTAGTAAAGAAGTAAAGAAAAAATATATATTTTTCCACACACCAAAGTGGCCCAGGATAATTACACTACTGGAGACCACAGGTGATAATCTACAGATATCTAACTAACCCGGAAGGAAAAACAAACAGACCTTTTTTTCTTCTCAGTTTCGGATTCAATTAAATTGATTTTGTACAGCCCCCAAATCACAAATGACACATTTACACTCTGCACACACAGCGTCACGTTAGCGTTTGGTGCTCCGGCAAAACGATATGTGCTCACAGGTATCCGGTAATCCAGAGGGGCGGCTCCCGGGGGGCATTTTCACAGCAGGCAGAACGGCGTTGGACCATGAACGCTCCGGCGTATCCTTTTCGGTAGTTAATTATGATTTAGTAGGGTCGATTACACAAGTTCATTGTTCTGTTAGTGGACAGACCTGTCGTACTAAAAAGAAATTGCCCTATGTCAAAGATTATAGGATAAATTACTCTCAGCTACACATTTTGGACGCGTTCTACACATCTGATCATTTCCCATGCACCCCCCCCCCCTCAAGTTAAGATGTAAAGCAAGACTCAGTTGACCATGACCAGGGCGATGTTCATCTGTAAATGATTACAGATTACCAGATACATAATCACCTTTTTTTCCGCCACGAGGCTGGAGCTCCCGTTGGCAATAACATCCACTTTCCACCGGAGCGAGGACAAAAGTTTTGCCAATCAAGTACCGGCTTTATAGGCCTCCCCCCCCCCCCCCCCCATCTAATGCTCATTCCACCACGTGCTTAATGAACTCGCAGGGTAACAATTAAGGCAGTGCACTTAGCAATTTTATTTGATTCAGGAAATACATTAATACTAATGAGAATCGTTGTCATTCACCGCACGGCACACATTTGTTGTTGTTTTTTTGTCCGTGGACTCGTTGGTCGGATAGTTCGGAGACCTAACAACACTTCTGTCTTAGATGGTTTTAGATGGTTCGGGATACCAAATACGCTACCCTCCCCTTATCTCTAAACACAATGCAACTGTTCTGGTGCACGTACAGCGGTGAAATAATCCTGTTCCGAGCACCAGTGGCCCAATTGAACCAGTGTGAAGGCGTTGTTGTTAAGCCTTATTTCCAGCATCAGCAGATTTTAAGCACCGGATCAGAGCAAACCCCCAGTTCAACAGCAGCCGGAGCCCACATGTGACATGTAGGCTTTGCAGCCAGATTAGAGGGAACGGGAGAGCGGAAGACGTACGCAACCCCTGACGTACTTGATATGAGGAGGGGTGCTAATGTACGTTAAGGAACGGGGAAATATAGTTTCGGGGAGGGATGCTTTGCAGAGCGGCTCCCTACTCGGCTCTTAATGATCAGTGCCTGTTGCCATTTCCTCAAAGCTTCTGGAGGTTTTAGACTGCGCCGTCTATGAAAGAGCATTAAGACCACTTAAAAAGGGACCACAGGGCCCTGTAGAGGAGAGGAGAGGGGCTCCTCCGCATACAGATTCATATAGGAACGGCTCCCGAGTGGCTCGAAGCTATATTCTTTTCGTTGGGAAACTAGAAAAAAAGTGCAGTGTGTGTAATTAGTAGAAATTGTCCTTGTGTGGCAGGAAAATGCAGGAGGGGAGGCCAGGGAGACAGCAGCTTAAACCAGTTCTCCACAAAAGGGCAGTGATCTCTTGCTCTACCCCACACTGAAAGGAATACAAACACACACAGACACACACACAGACACACACACAGACACGCTGTGCGCTGGAAGACAGAGTGGTCATTATTATGCCGGTGGGATGCTCTAGGTTGCTTGCTGGTCGAGGTTTAGACAGCGGCACTGGTCATACAGTACGCTGCAGTGCACCATCATCTTTAATACGCGATACACTGCCAGTAAATATATAACTTAGATGCGTGCGTGTAAGTCCCAAAACAGTGAGTGGTTAGCTGTTAGCACTTACCGACAACTTCCATTTGAGACAGTTGACGGCTAAATAAGCAGACGATGACAAGATGAAATCCTTCAAAAACCAGCACATTTGTCCATATTATTCAGATGATAAATGTGTGTCGTGCACATAGAGAGTTTGAACTATTCACGTGTTTTCATCCCAACTCGTGACACTATAACCCTTCACTGTAAACACTTTGTTGTCGTAGTGAAGTCAAACCAAACTGTTCTCATCCAGCATCTTGTAGCTATGCTTCCGGAGGACAACAATGCACCGTTATTCGTAGATATCGCAGGGAGTTATTTGGTGTGTTTTCTACGTAATGGTTGAAGTAGGAAGTATAAAGACTGCAGAAGCCTCCAGCCTGGATGGGCCCAACCAACGGCGATCGTTCAGCCAGGAGACCGCTGTTCGTTCCCCGTGTGGAACGAGAAGTCAATGTTGATTTATTTGTCCCCTAACTTGTGTATTTGTGTAATATTTTACGATCTATTACCAGACCTGACAAAATGTTGTCGCCATAACCTATTCCACAATATTTTCCTTAATCCAATCAAGTAGTTTTGTAGCCGGAACCTAAATGGGTTTCCTGATTAAAGGTTACAGTTTTAAAGTCAAAAAAATTGAAAGTTTTTTTTTAAAGTCTTCAAGATAAACTTCTCGAAAAGACTCTATGGACGTAACGAGCGGAAATTGACATGTGACGATATCAAATTGTGCATGATATCATACAAACCGTTGTTTTTAGGATACGTTAAAAAAACATCACAGGTGGTCTTAAAATAAGGGTCTAAGACCCCGTTTACACGATGGGAAAACGCATATATTTTCATGCGTTTTGACCTTTCATTTACACAAAAACTGAGGTTTTATCACGGAAAACGATCATTTCTAAAAACTCCGGCCAAAGTGGAGATTTCTGAAAACTCAGTTTTTGTGTTTGCGTGTGAACTCGGTCAAACGGAGGTTTAGGTTGTCAAACGTCACAGTATGCGACTAAAAATGCTTCACGTCATGTGAGCGTCCTATGTTTACAGTTAGTTTACTTAGGCTACTGATCATGGATGGTGTCAAGGTAGTGCTCATTTGTGCGTTAATGCAAACCCTTTTGGCCTGTTTGTATTTACAAACACAACTGATTTTTTACATCGAGGGTCAGAGGCGAAGAACTGCACGGAGGTGAGCAGTCCTTCTTCATATACTCCCAAGACGTAGGTACATTGCCTGCCAACGAAAAGGAAGTTGATCGCGTTTTTCGTAGTTGTTGTTGGTTTTGAGAATTCTGATTGGTTTGCATGTCTTTATCCTTCTCGTTACACTGCCGACTACAGGTTTGGCATAGTTATGATGGCGCCCGGGGCCGTATTTATGCTGGGTTCATATAAACAGAAACTTTTTTGAAAACGACCTTGTGTGTACGACGTTATTTTTGAAAACGGAGGGGCAGAAATATTCGTTTCTGTAAATTACCCGGCTATGTGTAAATGTGGCCTAAAACACGACGCAGATGGGTTTACATTGTAGTTACGTCAAAAGGTTCATACGGACGCTGACGGGGGGCCTCGAGTGACGGTATGAGACCATTTGAATCGCAAAAAGGGGGCCCTAAACGGATCCCGGTGCATTGTAGGCACAGCCCTAAGTGAACTAAAGTCTTACAAATACTTACAGTTTAACTGTAACTTATGACAAAAGTGTTTAGCGAGCTACATTCGTATTAAATCTACAGCGTCGCGATTGGCTTGCAAGCTTTGAACCCACCGCAATGGTGGGTGTGAGACAGTCAAGCTTAAGAAATGGTATGATCCACTTTAGGGGCGTCTGAAATCCTATTATAAGAGTCTTCCAGGCATGAAAATGGTAAATATATTGCAATAATAACCTGTTGTTTTTTGCATCTTAACTGCAGATTAACATTTGTACCTTTTTGTTGCCCTGTACCAGCAAGAGAATTTTTTTGCAAATACATGAATACAGTGAGGAGAAATAATTGATATCTTTCTACGACAAATCCGACAGCCGAAAGGGAGACAGACGATGACACAGGAACAGGATGAGGACAATTAGCGTCTTTGAGGAGAGAGCAGATCTATTATTCAACTCTGTGTAGTTCAACTTAAGATCCTGGGAGGAGATTTCATTGAAACCCACCAGAGACTAATGTAATGAAACCTAGAAATCATGTCTCGGGGGGGGGGGGGGGGGGGGGGGGGCTGCTTCGCACGCGGCAACGGGTGCGATCACACGGCATCGTAAAATGTGTGCCGGAGGTTTTACGATATATATTTGTTCTCGGTAAGCGAACCCGAAGGTCCGCGTCAAAGGGCAGCCGACTATAAAGTGATTTTTATTAATATATATTACGAGGTGCCCTGACTTTCCTCTCCGTCTCGTTAGTCATAATGACTCCGGCGGATCAAACGGGGAGGACTCGGAAAGCAGCGTGATGAAATAAACGCTACGTGACTCGGAAGACTGGAAAATCCGCTCCTTCCCTACAACGTCGGTTCAGCCATCATTTGCAAAATGTCAAACGAAGACACGGGAGAGTCGGCGTGTGTCATGAAAACGACGATCTCGTGGAGTTTATACTTTTCTGAACAGACCCCGTTTTTTGGTTGTTTTTTTTTGCATTAGCCCGCTATCAATCCGAAACTGAATGGGATTTCATATTGTACGCAGAGATCTCGTGGGAACCGCTCCAAAAATACTCTGAGGTAATTGAATAGCTAATACGTAGAACTAATGAACCCCGTAACAAGAAAATTCCAGTTTCATGCGGTGTTAAAATGCATGCTCTTTGATGCAAGTGCAGTGTAAGAATAGGGCGTACAGCAAATGGTTGCAATCATTTTGCCTTACAGTCTACACTACAAGTGAGTTGTACGGCATGGGATGGATGATTCATCTCCATCAACAGTGCTGATGTCCAAGCCGGAAATTATAATTTTTTCCCCTCACAAAGTTGATCAGTATGGCTCGCCTCCATCTTTTGGGAGTCTCCTTCAATGACGCAAATGTAACCACAGATTTAAAGGGAGCCAATGGTTGCACGTCATCCCCATAACACCATAACGTGACTTAGATTTCATCAGTATTACACGGCTTCGTCGTCACTGCCGGAATTTCATCATTTTTGCCGTTTCTCTTATCATCCAGACATATGTTGAAGGTTACGAACTCCAGTTTGAAATCTTTTACATAATAAATAAAGTGTGTTAAAGCCGAGGCATGTAATACAATTGATTTTACGCGTCAGTTTACTTCCAAGTTGTACTCATGCATGTGAAGACAGTTGTATAACATCCGTTGTGTAACATCTTGGCTCTGGAGGAGTTATGTGAGGTTTTTTTTGTGAAGAATAACCCAAAATTATGTCATAGTGATGTTATCAGGGTTACCTCTGCCCGGGCATAAAGACTTCCAATTTATAATAATCGAACCTTAGACAATTTGAATGCAAAACAATTCTCGATGCATCTAAAAAAAAAAAATCATACCACAAAAAGTCTAATATAGAAATCTGGTTGTTTAAAAAAAAAGGTTTCCAGTTTGTCAAGTGTTTAAACTCCGCCCCTACGTCAAACAGAGAATTGAGTCTTTGGAAAGACTCGCACTGGAACTAAATCCCCCGTAATGTTCGGTCACCGTATCGATGCGGTTTCCAACGTTTCAACTTTCACGCATTTCTAGCAGCGAGAAAACTCGACACCTCTACAAACTGAGCACTCGGAGACAGAATGAATGGGCTTTCACAAAGCAGGCGGGGTTGCTTCATGGGAAGCATATGGATCCAGTGTTTGTTTTTGGAGCTTAATCGATATTAGGAACTGAAAAAATACGGGACATCTCTCCATTTTGACCGTGGCATTTTTCTTAAAAATTGGTGTCTCTCAATCCCCCCAACTAAAGTGCAATACTGGACAACCCTGGAGTTCTGCACTAAAGAAAACAAACACTGACACATTCCTGCTGATAATTGGTGTTGCATTCTGGTCTCCGTCTCCGGTACCAGCATGCATTGCAACACGGGGTTCACAAAGGAAATAAACCTTCAAGGTCGAGCGTTGCTGCTTGTTTGTGTACAAAGTGTACAAACACAGATTGTACGAGTTCACGGTTACAAACAAATGACAAACAAACCGATTCTGTTTCCAACGCAGCAACACTCGTCACTTATATCAGCTGTAACCACATGACATGATATATTGAGATCTATTGGCATTGTTGGCCAGCTGAAAGCCGAAGAAACTCTTTTTTTTGTGATTTTTCTTTTCTTTTGGCTCATCTTTAAATGAATAAAAAAAAACCTGGTAAATACATTGAATATGTATTTCCACACACTGTTGAAATGCTGTCAGACGTCCCGCCGAGTGCCACATGCAGTGTGTCTCAAAGTCTGTCCACTCACTCCTGTCCGCAGATGGAAGTCACAGCAGGAGAAGAAAGACTGAATCATAAACACTCTAATCAGTCGTGCACAGTATATGTGCGAAAAACCACAACACATTTTTTTGACTCAGTCACGTGATATGATTGACCTGTGGTTTTTAGTTAGCAACGTTGCTGTGCAGGTTTGGCTGCAACAAAAGAGTTTCACCTCATTTTGGTGGCAAAAGCCGACATGTCGCGAGCGTGCGGCGGATTGTTTGTTTCCGGCGTGCAAAAAAAAAGAAAGGTCAACAGCAAACCCGGCTGCCCGGCCGCAGCATTAGCAGCTCGTCTGACTCACTTTGGTACATTTCCCAGTTGATGGCCACGGGCTTATACAATATGCTTCCACTGAAACGACATGATATGAAATATGAGCTGCAGTCGCCCAGTTGTTTTGAAAAATCCACCTTGTAGTTCTTTCAAAAAATCTCTCTCTAATCTATACTGTATCTATATATATATATATATATATATATATATAGTCCTGTAAATGTACCACTTTAATCTCAGAGAATATCCAAGTTTGCACATGTGAAATCTTGCAAATAAACCACTAATTATTTATGTATTTTTTTTCTTTCTTCTTTTCAGTCATTTTCACGGAGTTGGTTGTTTTGCGTTTTCTAAATATCGTGGACCACTTTTGGTTTTATCCAACTTTGGGCCCTCTGGATCAATATTGGCCTGTGAAACACAAACACCAGAAAAGTTTCAACAACAGGAGGATCTATAATGGGATTCTGATTCCTCATCCACCTCCGCCGTGCACTATCTAACCTCTGCATGAAAACAAATGGCACTCGTATCCGTCCTCAGCCTGGAAGATCAATGAGCCAGGCTCGCCCCTCAGATCCATCTGTTGTTCTGTTTTTGTTTGTCCAAGCCAAAATATGCTCTCAAACAAGGGTATGCTGCATTAGGAAAACATGCCCACACATACACACTCACGATAAGAGTGTGTGCATCTGTGTAGGAGAAATACACCAAGACGAGAGATGAAAAGAGAATGAGTTTTCTTGTTTTCATGAAAACAAAATAAGAGTGCATGCATAATTTCGGCCTGGCGTTCATATCAAAACCTGAGTCTTGGCTGCAAAATGCACGATACGCAGGAAAAAGGATACCCAGGAACATACTCAGCAGTATACTGTATCCCTACCAACACACACACATGCACACACACACCTTGGCCCGAAGCCACTTGCTCCTCCTTTTGTTTTTCTCGCTGTCAGCAGAAATAGAAAATAACACAAAACTTTGGCACAAAGCTCGGCACATTGTCGACAGCGTGCCTAAGTGACCGTTTTAGAGAGAAATCATTGTTGAACACGGCACTGGATTTTAGTGAACATTTGTTTTTGTTTAACATTTTGATTCAAATGCAAAACACTTTTTTTTTTGTCGCTAAAAGCACCAACTTACCAGCACTCGGTGTGATAAATGGACGCCCGATCTCCGGTTGAACATTCAGGTGAACGCTGCACTTACACTAATGTGCTGGCAAAACATCAAAAGTCACAAATGATCACCTACGGGTTTATAGAAAATAAATAAATCTCAGCTTTTTTCTTAGATTAACATCAGAGTAATGTGTTCCGCATTCCCGAAAGAAGCCTGTTTATACTTGCAGAACGTCTACCTGCAGAAGCTGCCAAACACCGACGTGCACCGGAGACAACACACACACACACACACACACACACACACACACACACGCACACACTTCAAAGGACACATTAAGCTTGAAAGAAGCACTCCACAAGCCACCTTTCAGGGCTGCTTTGCATAAACGCCTAACATTGACAATGTTTAAGCTGGCCTGTGAGTGGCTCTGTGAGCAGATGTCTAATTTAACTGCTGCTCTGATGTTGTTTTCTCAGCGTAGACCTGTGAGCTGCTATATATGTGAGCTGTGAGCTGCTATATATGTGACCTGTGAGCTGCTTTATATGTGAGCTGTGAGCTGCTATATATGTGACCTGTGAGCTGCTATATATGTGAGCTGTGAGCTGCTATATATGTGAGCTGTGAGCTGCTATATATGTGACCTGTGAGCTGCTTTATATGTGACCTGTGAGCTGCTATATATGTGATCTGTGAGCTGCTATATATGTGACCTGTAAGCTGCTATATATGTGACCTGTGAGCTGCTATATATATGTGAGCTGTGAGCTGTGAGCTGCTTTATATGTGATCTGTGAGCTGCTATATATGTGACCTGTAAGCTGCTATATATGTGATCTGTGAGCTGCTATATATGTGATCTGTGAGCTGCTATATATGTGAGCTGTGAGCTGCTATATATGTGAGCTGCTATATATGTGAGCTGCTTTATATGTGATCTGTGAGCTGCTATATATGTGATCTGTGAGCTGCTATATATGTGAGCTGCTATATATGTGAGCTGCTTTATATGTGATCTGTGAGCTGCTATATATGTGACCTGTAAGCTGCTATATATGTGACCTGTGAGCTGCTATATATGTGATCTGTGAGCTGCTATATATGTGACCTGTGAGCTGCTATATATGTGACCTGTGAGCTGCTATATATGTGAGCTGTGAGCTGCTATATATGTGAGCTGTGAGCTGCTATATATGTGACCTGCTATATATGTGACCTGTGAGCTGCTATATATGTGACCTGTGAGCTGCTATATATGTGAGCTGTGAGCTGCTATATATGTGAGCTGTGAGCTGCTTTATATGTGATCTGTGAGCTGCTATATATGTGATCTGTGAGCTGCTATATATGTGAGCTGTGAGCTGCTATATATGTGAGCTGTGAGCTGCTTTATATGTGATCTGTGAGCTGCTATATATGTGATCTGTGAGCTGCTATATATGTGAGCTGTGAGCTGCTATATATGTGAGCTGTGAGCTGCTTTATATGTGATCTGTGAGCTGCTATATATGTGACCTGTAAGCTGCTATATATATGTGAGCTGTGAGCTGCTTTATATGTGATCTGTGAGCTGCTATATATGTGAGCTGCTATATATGTGAGCTGCTTTATATGTGATCTGTGAGCTGCTATATATGTGACCTGTAAGCTGCTATATATGTGAGCTGTGAGCTGCTATATATGTGATCTGTGAGCTGCTATATATGTGACCTGTGAGCTGCTATATATGTGACCTGTGAGCTGCTATATATGTGACCTGTGAGCTGTGAGCTGCTATATATGTGAGCTGCGAGCTGCTATATATGTGACCTGTGAGCTGTGAGCTGCTATATATGTGACCTGTGAGCTGCTATATATGTGAGCTGTGAGCTGCTATGTATGTGATCTGTGAGCTGCTATATATGTGACCTGTGAGCTGTGAGCTGCTATATATGTGAGCTGTGAGCTGCTATATATGTGACCTGTGAGCTGCTATATATGTGACCTGTGACCTGCTTTACATGTGAGCTGTGACCTGCTTTAAATGTGAGCTGCTTTATATGTGACCTGCTTTACATGTGACCTGTGACCTGCTTTACATGTGACCTGCTTTACATGTGAGCTGCTTTACATGTGACCTGTGACCTGCTTTACATGTGAGCTGCTTTACATGTGACCTGTGACCTGCTTTACATGTGACCTGCTTTACATGTGACCTGTGACCTGCTTTACATGTGACCTGCTTTATATGTGACCTGCTTTACATGTGACCTGTGACCTGCTTTACATGTGACCTGCTTTACATGTGACCTGCTTTACATGTGACCTGTGACCTGCTTTACATGTGACCTGTGACCTGCTTTACATGTGACCTGCTTTATATGTGACCTGCTTTACATGTGACCTGTGACCTGCTTTACATGTGACCTGTGACCTGCTTTACATGTGACCTGCTTTACATGTGACCTGCTTTATATGTGACCTGCTTTACATGTGACCTGTGACCTGCTTTACATGTGACCTGTGACCTGCTTTACATGTGACCTGCTTTATATGTGACCTGCTTTACATGTGACCTGCTTTACATGTGACCTGCTTTACATGTGACCTGTGACCTGCTTTACATGTGACCTGCTTTATATGTGACCTGCTTTACATGTGACCTGCTTTACATGTGACCTGTGACCTGCTTTACATGTGACCTGCTTTACATGTGACCTGCTTTACCTGTGACCTGCTTTACATGTGACCTGTGACCTGCTTTACATGTGACCTGCTTTATATGTGACCTGCTTTATATGTGACCTGCTTTACATGTGACCTGCTTTACATGTGACCTGTGACCTGCTTTACATGTGACCTGCTTTACATGTGACCTGCTTTACATGTGACCTGCTTTACATGTGACCTGCTTTATATGTGACCTGCTTTATATGTGTATATGTGACATCTTCCTCCACATCTTTCCATCGGTGTGTAAACCTGCATAATGTGATCATATCATAAGAAATTGTTTTATCTTATGATTGTATGTTCTGTGAGATAAACACAAAAAAAGCATGTGCGCATGTGCGTGCGTGCGCGTGCGTGCGTGTGCGTGTGTGTAACGAGGCAATGTGTTTAAGTTTTCTATTTGGTTTTCCTCAAAACTTTCCATCAATAATATGTGCTTTGCCATAAGCTGTTATAGTCCCAAGCCACACTTCAAATGTTTCTCGCTCCCAAACAGCGAGGGCCACAAGCTCAGATCTGCAGAGGTAAAACCAAACATTTCCTTAATGAGTGAGAGCATTTTTATTCCCGTGGGAACGGGGACTATATATATATATTTTTTTAGTCTTGTGTTTTTAGGACGAGCGGGGCACTCGCCGATATGTGCTTAGCCTAAGTGATCTGACCAATGTGAACTCTGTGAACGCTACAACGAGCAACATCGTGCACGTTTTAGTTGTTTTTTCCTGGCTCATTCACGCCGGGGGCATCGCTTCTGACTTTGAGGTATCTCATTTAATTCAGAGAATACAAAAATGATCTGCAAAATCCCTCAATATGATTCTTACACAAGTCCGCAGTCCACTTTAAGTGCACATGCTAAAGATTCAGATTTATTTAGAGTTATTGATAGCTGACTGTGAGTGTAAATCAAAAAGGATTATCCGATGGTATCATCACTCCTTAGCTCACAGAATATATGCCGCCATAAAAAAAGGGAGAGAAATTGCATCTTTTGGGTCAACTGGCAATGCAAATGCCCCAGTGCACTGTGGGTAGGGAAGCCGATCCCAAACGTTTGATCTCAGCGCGCCGCCCAACATCTCCTCAATCTTCTTGCAAACGGATTGATCCGAGTTGGGACCCTGAGGGTCATCTCAGGCCCCCCTCACACTCACACACACACACACACACTCACACACACCTCTTGCTATTCAGTGCTGTTAGAGAGAGTTCAGGCACATGCTGGTTAGGATTGCTTTGGCTGCAGCAGTGATGTTCAAGGTGGAAACCGACAAGAGGAATTCCTTGCAGAAGTACAAGGACGTGCGGTCTGACAGATGGAAAGGAGCTTGTGTGAGCGACCATCACGTACACACACTCTTCACTTAAGTTGGTGACTCTGTGTAACTCATCTGCACAAAAATTACGAGATGCTTTTCAAGAAAGAACCGGGTGAATAATTACGATGTTTTTTCAGAGTGTGCCGCACGCACCAAATGGCTGAGGACTGTCTACATGAATTAAAAGCAAAGGTGTGAAATTGCCTCGTTCATGCACAGATTTATTCTTATTAATTACATTTTTGTAAACTTCAAGGGATATTTCAGAGATTTGAAGTTAGACTGAGATATCTAATGGCGGTAATACTGATACATACAGATGAGTTTGACAGAGTTATCCCACTGAGATTGTTGGAGAGAAATGTCCACCAGTAAATGGGACCGATTAACAAAAAACATATGGCACAACCCTTTGAAATGGTTCCCTTGAGATTGGAAAGTTATTTAATGATTTTACATTAAATTGTTCATAGAATTAGATGTACAGTTATTTGTTTACCGTTAATCCTCGGAATAACGTCACTTGGAACAATAATACAAATATCTTTTTGGGCAGACAATGTATTTTCTGGGATGAATATTGATGAATAAGTGTGTTATATTTAACCACATGGTGGCGCTATTTAAACCAACAAATGACCTGTTCTTCCTTGGCCCATGCCTTACTATTTTGGTAGTATATACACTCATATATTTGTGTTTTTAATTTTTTACACAATGGGTATTTCTTTTCATCTTTTTTTGTGTAGACGTGTCCTTTCTCTTAATAAAATGAAAACCATCCACTTAAACCACTCAAACCAGTCGCACTGCAGCAGGAGTGTATCATGGTTGGAAAGAGCTCTAGATCACGAGGCCCCAGCTTTGCTGCTCCTTTCATGCTGACAAATCAAACAGACTAAAGGCAATTTAATGTTAACGCACTAACAGACCGACATACATTGTGAAAATGTTAAAAAACAACAAGAGACAAACGTTTACAACGATAAACTTAACTAACCTAAAATTAATTTGAAGCTTGTTACCTTCTCCCCTTCCCTTTCTCTTTTTTTGTTTAAGTGGAACCAACCGACAAACAAGAACTATGACACGAAACCTCTTAGGCAGAGTTAAACATTTACAACATCCACTTGCAACATCTCAGTGTTTTTTAGAATACTTGACTCTCAGACCTCGCTGTATAATGAAGCAATCTCACAAGCGGAGTTACAGTTTTTTGGCGGCTGTAATTTCAGATGGTTGAAGTTCACCACAGAGTGTAGCTTACGGCGAACCGCGCAAACATGGCCATCAGGCAGCAGAATATGAATGCATTCCTAACAGATTCCATCATCCAGCTGTTCTTACATGAAATACAAACATGTAAAACAAAAGCGCTACGAAGAATCCAAAGAAACCAGCACCCTGATGCACAGTAAAGCCTCTAGCATTCCTTGTTCGCTAGTTCAAGTGCTAACAGCGCTAACTACGGTGAATGTGCGGACAGAGCTAACTGATTTTACCTGAGGGCGTTATCAGCTGGAAGCGCAGCAGCGTGAGTGCAGAGCCATAGCTAATTCAAGTGCTAACAGTGCAAACTACGGTGAACGTGCCGGCAGAGCTAACTGATTTTACCTGAGGGCGTTATCAGCTGTAAGCGCAGCAGTGTGAGTGCAGAGCCATAGCTAATTCAAGTGCTAACAGCGCTAACAGCAGTAACAGTGCAAACTACGGTGAACGTGCCGGCAGAGCTAACTGATTTTACCTGAGGGCGTTATCAGCTGTAAGCTGCCATAGCTAATTCAGGTGCAAATCTAACTAAATTATGCCTTCCTCTTACACGTTTGTGTATCGATCCCCCGGCAGCCAGAGGCAGAGCATTTGAATATGCAGATATGGTTTGTAAAGCTTAGCAGTTCCTTTAAGGCGGGTGGAACAAATACAAGTAGGTCAAAAACCTGCTATAATTTAACATCTGATATTTGGGTTTTTATCTAGCCTGCACAACACAGTTCCTTCTCTGATAATGACGTCTATGGCCAGACACAGTTATGTAAGAAGATTATTAATCAAATATCAATACCACCTGTCATGTGGAAAAAAAATACGCGTCCCCGATGTGAGGAAACGCAAAAGACATGGAAGCAACCGCAGCAAGCTCGTTGTCACGGCCGCGTTACTTCCCGTCGGGTCGTTGCAGTGCAGCGGCGCCATTAGCAGCTAACAGGCTAACTAGAATGTCACGTGATCGGCGAGTGAAAATGCGCCGAGCAGGATTTAACCCGTGAATAAGTGAGTGAAATAGCTGAAAGAGCCCCACAAGAATTACTCTGTACGCTCAAACAAAACCACAAATGTAAAAAGGGCCCTCGGGAAGCGAATAAACACGTGCACATACATGCACAAAATCCAAATTGTTCTTCTCCCAAGCACTCTGGTGCGCCTCCATGTATTATCTCTCCAACCCCCCCCCACACACACTCAAGTTTCACTGCATCCTTTTCTCTCCCTCTCGCTGCCTCTGTGTTTCTCACTCCCGGAGATGAATAATGTAGAAACTCCTCATTGTTTTGGATGAACGGAGCGAGTCCCTGTATGTGGTGCTCTCCGAGGACTGGAGACCCACAGGCCTATCTCCAGGCACTCCCCTTTAATATGCATCCCCCCCCCCTCTGTTCTCTTAATTAGTAGGCCCTGGACAAGAAGGCACAGCAATTGTGGGCTGTTGTTGCAGATTTCTCACTTCATTCCTCCCCCGTGACACATCCTTATCTCCTTCTTCCTTACACTACCCGCCACCCCCTCGAGTCATATTTCTCCTTATCGTTTCATCTTTGTCATCTTCGTCTTTTTTTTTTTTTTCTTCCTCCCCGCGCTCATCGCCTTTCATCATCGCCACAAAACACTTGTTTTGTTTTTTTATCTGCATAGTTTACCGTCAGAATCAGAGGCGATGAAGGGAGGCTAAAGGGTAACGAAAATAATTAAGGCAGGAGGAATTTGCCCGAAGCCACACGAGTCAATAACAAGACGGCATAAAAACCTTGAATGACTCATTGCTTATTAGGTGGGACAGGGAAACTGCAGGGGCTTCATTTCTTAGGATAATAGCCTCATTTCATATCTAATAATATGGATGAAACTCTCTAAATGCTCTCTAAATCTCTCCTGACAGAAATTACAGGGTAAATGTGTAACGCAAAGGGATGACAAGCCTGCGGCCTCCGGGCACAGCACCACACAGCGCCCGAGGGATGGTCGCCCCCTTCATACAGTCTATCAGCCGTAACGCCGCGCTGCATTCCAAGAAGCTGAAACGGGACTCTCTCGTGTGCCTCAGACTTCAGGCAAACATCAAGGTAATCCTCCCACAGCAACCGACTTACTGTATCATCCAAAGCATCCTTTTACCTCTTTTGTGTTGGCAGCCACATCCAACGCCGCCGCCGAGTCTCGCTTAAATATGCACCAAATTTGGGGAGAAATGAACTCGGTATTAATGTCCGTTTCATGTATTGTTTGAGGGGTTTCACAGGCTCCTTATCGGACTGCACACGCTATGTTTTCTCCCGCCGGCGTTTCAGTGGAGTGGAAGCTGGAAGTCTCTGTGACATGCTTCACGTGCCGACTGCTTCACAAAGCCCTTCTAACCAAATCCACTTTGTTGCATTTGGTGTTCATCCAATGCACCGAGCTTTCTCCCCCTCAAGCAAACTGAAGCGCGTTACACACGTTTCAGTCTGAATGCCAGGAGAAGTCCACTATGTTTACATTATTTGTGATGTATTTACAACATGTTTAATAGTTGTCTAAAAGAAAAAGAGAGCAAATTTTGCTCCCATTAGTGCACAGAAAAGGGTATGCACTTCAATGGAGCAGAGTTATATCTCAGTCTCCTTCAAAGTTCACATGAAATATGCTTTAACTGGTCGACAAGACCGTTTCCTGACCCAAGAATCTTGACCGAAAACTGGAGGACGCCCCCCGGTTTGTCATTTGCGGTCCACAGAATTCCAAAATACATCAAGCACATGTTATTTTAATTATTGCCCACCTAAAAAAAAAAAATTCCAACCCTTTGTAGGCTTGAATGGTCTACACAAAGAACAGCAGCTGTGGTCCACCTGAAATTCATGTTGTTCACGATGGATTCCAGTGGTGTCAAGTATGAAATATCTGAAGCAACCTTGCAAACCACTCGTGCAGAGAAACACATTTCTAGAATTTCCTTCTGTGTGCTCTGTATTTTCAAAACAGCCATGCATTTGCTAAAACCAGGTTAAATACATAGAAACTATAAGGAATCGGTTGGTCGAGGTTCTGCAATCCCTAACCTCTGAGACAACGGACAATGAAAATCATTTCACCATTATTGATAAAAGTACCAATAAAAAGTATTAATCCAATAATTTCCTACGCTCTACACACGATCTTGCTAGCTCTTTGTTCTGTGTATGTGATGAAAACAAATCCAGTGTTTGTATGGGAAACATACAGCGGGGCTCAAACTGAGCCACACAACACGGTTGCAGCCAATCAGCAAGAGGGGGCGGGGCGACGGCGAAAGCGACGAGGCAGTGATAGCTAGCTTCTTCTACCTCTGCTCTCGACAACACGGGGCCCCGAGGCTCTGGGATTCCCTCTTCTCTGCTCTGTTTACACTACATGACTTCTCAACCATTTAGACCTACATCTCACAACATGTTCTTCTCCATTTTTTAAGATATCAGAAGCAAGTCTGCTCCCTTTGTTGACATCTTGAGGTACCCCACCACCCCTACCTGCACTTATACAGCGCAACTTACTTCATAAGAGCACTTTGAAGGAGCCGTGTTTATCATTCTGAACATTAATACAGCAGCAAACAAATAATATCCACGCAAAGCCAGAGTGGAGTAATGTCTAACAGCAAAGAATCAAGTCATGAAGTCTCCCTTCATGTGTGTCGCTACCTGAGCTTCCACTTACATTGCTGACATAGGCATGCTTTTAGTGCATGTTAATGCACGTGAGCGTGCTACACTGGTTTGCTCTTGTTCTGCTCTTCACTCCACTCACACTGCTGCGCTTACAGCTGATAACGCCCTCAGGTTAGCACTGTTGGCGCTGTTAGCTTTGAGCTTCATACGCTCCATATCTCAGATCTAGCAACTCATTGTCACATTGTCTGTCATAGGGATTTACAGCTCAAATAAAAAAAAAAAAACAGAACAAAAGACAAACAAACAAATGAATGGTTTGGCGAAGTTTGGGGCAATTTACGTTGACAACCTTAATACAATGGCAGAAACACGTGGCAGGAACTCCGATTTTATTTTAATTCAATGCCACAGCTAACAGGGAGTCGGTGTATGGCGAGAATAAAAATGTTTTTTTGACATTGTTAAGACCCTTCCTGCAGCTTTTTTGAACTAGGTGGAGATGGGAGGTAAAAACAGTGAGAAACCCCCAAAAACAGAAAGTGTTGCAATAACCAGAACTGGGGTCTTTCTCCAGGTCAGAGGTACAAAGGAATTTATCCAAATTAGGAGGCAATGCAGAGCTGATTGAAACTTGATTAAACTACCCAGATTCCTTGACTGTAATGTGACTTATTGATCATTTGAATGTGATTTCACGGGAAAAAAACTACCACGGTGCGGTCCAAATAAAATGATCGTTTGTCGTAGTGCTGCAGAATCCGGGAGGATTTGATGTGCTGAAGACAGATATTGATGTCAGTTATTGTGATGTAATGACATCTTTTCCACAGGGAATGTGAGTGTGGGGCTATATGCTGCCCTCATTCCTTTTCACAATCTTATCCTTGACCCCTTTCCCTTTCACAGTTTCAGTTCGATTGATTGAATAACGCGCCGCTGAACCGTGTCTTCTCACTGTGCGACCACCAACATCCAGATGGGAGAAGCTCTGAGTTGATGTAGACACGGTGGTCGGAGTCTCCTTCAGCTATTGCTGTGACCCTCGAATAATTAAAACTCGACGAGCAGTCGGGATCGGCAGACTTTTGAACCTTCTTGGTGGAGGTTGTCGGGGCTGTAATGAAAGATAATAAGGCAAAAATGATGGCTCTTTGTAGGGAAGATGGAAATAAAACATTCTTTATTGAGTAGATTGTTGATATTAGAAATGGGAGTTTGACATTTTGGACACACTCTTAGATGTTAACATTACTTATCAAGATGTATCATGTCTCTTTAAAGGGAATTACGAGATGTTGGGTTATGTTACCTAATGGGTGTATATAAATGGAGAAAAGGAATGAACCAAGTTTAGAGCCTTGAGGGACCCCACGTGAAAAGAAGCAGACTTATATGAAAATATATTATCTAATATATTAGCAAAAGGCACAATATGAAAAAACGCTACGCAATACAATAAGCTCAACGTCTCACCGCTGCGATCGGGCGTATGAGTTGATCTCCGTTCGTCTCATAAGGCTGACCACGTTAACCCGTCGGCGGCTTACATTTCGAACAACAGACGAAAAAAAACAAATGCAGATTCAGATCAGTAGTGTGGAAAATAATTCCACCTACACAGGCTTTGGTAGACACTGCTTATCAATGAAGACAAACAAAACAAACAAAGATAAGGGCAGACTGCACTACGGCCCCCGTGTGTTAGCACAAAGCACAATACACTGTAATTGAAAAGAGTAAATGAAACAGTGCTATCCAAATCCCTCCGAAGGTATCTTTCTAATTTATATTCCTTCTATCGTCGACAAAAAACAAAACAAGGCTGCTAAGATAGGGATAACACGTGTAATGGTTTACAGTCATTCCACACAAATGTGCTGCGAGTGTTTCCTGAATAAAAAATAAAAAAAAGGGTCGTGGCTTCTCTCGCCGCGATAATAACCTTTGCAGGGAGCTGCTGCTGAGAAGGAGGGAAGGAGGGAAGGAGGGATGGATAGAAGGAGAGAGGAGGTGTAGTGGAAAACTGGGGAAGGTCAGGAGGGAGTGGAGGTGACCTCATTCACACACACACACACACACACACACACACACACAGGAGCATTCACACCAACTATAATCAATCAATGCATTGCTCGTCATTCCTGGACGTGCCATAATGACCCAGAGCCGTCGGTTTTCGGTCGAAGCCGGAGGTGAGTCCTGTGGTGGTACCAGACACACAGTCCTGTGGTGGTACCAGACACACAGTCATGTGGTGGTACCAGACACACAGTCCTCTGGTGGTACCAGACACATGGTACCAGACCCACAGTGCTGTGTTGGTATCACACACACAGTCCTGTGGTGGTACCAGACCCACAGTCCTGTGGTGGTACCAGACCCACAGTGCTGTGTTGGTACCAGACACATGGTACCAGACCCACAGTCCTGTGTTGGTACCACACACACAGTCCTGTGGTGGTACCAGACCCACAGTCCTGTGTTGGTACCAGACACACAGTCCTGTGGTGGTACCAGACACAGCCACACAGTCCTGTGGTGGTACCAGACCCACAGTCCTGTGGTGGTACCAGACCCACAGTGCTGTGTTGGTACCAGACACATGGTACCAGACACACAGTCCTGTGGTGGTACCAGACACAGCCACACAGTCCTGTGTTGGTACCACACACACAGTCCTGTGGTGGTACCAGACACACAGTCCTGTGGTGGTACCAGACCCACAGTCCTGTGTTGGTACCACACACACAGTCCTGTGGTGGTACCAGACACAGACACACAGTCCTGTGGTGGTACCAGACCCACAGTCCTGTGGTGGTACCAGACACAGACCCACAGTCCTGTGGTGGTACCCATCCTCTGGGTTGCAGCTCCGTCTGTTGCTGCTGCCCGAGCTCTAGTTAAGACTAGCTAGCAAAGGGCACGCGGGCAGCCTGCTGATGCTTACCGCGGCTCATACTCCAAAAACGTTACCCCCCGACAAATCTGCAACGGTTGACACGGCTTCGGGTAAAGAAAAATTGGAAGAAAAACAAAAAAAGATATCTCTGAGCTCTCGACACCTGACTGCACTGATGCAAGTTCACTGTAACTGAGTGCCGGATCGGGTCGTGCTTGACGGCGTCTGTCCACGGCCTACTTACAATTGACGGGAGAGAGAGAAAGAGAGGCCGATGAACCTGTTTACCAGTGGTGTCAAGTATGAAATATCTGAAGCAACCTTGCAAACCACTCGTGCAGAGAAACACATTTCTAGAATTTCCTTCTGTGTGCTCTGTATTTTCAAAACAGCCATGCATTTGCTAAAACCAGGTTAAATACATAGAAACTTAAAGAAGGACATTTGACTCCCGCGGTGACATCATGCATCGGCACAGTGACGACGTTTCTCATTCAACGGCTTCCGTTTTAAGGTCGGGGTGCTGCCTTTCAGCTCTCAGGATGTCGGGAGGTGTTCACCCACAGCGGATGCAAACACACACACACACACACACACACACACAAACTCAACCTTGCAGTCAGCACTTTAATCTCATACTTTTTTTTCACCCGGTTTTCGTCGTCGCAAGTAGAGAAAGCAAGACTGTCCTCACACTGCGGTGCGAGCTTGGGAACAGTGGCCTCGTTCCAATTAATTATCCAAATCTGGATTATTTTTCACGTTTTCAATCAGCACACCGTTTGTCTCTCGGGTTGTTCGAATCGGGAGGTCCTAGCATCAGTTCACTCCTTTGAAGACGGGAATTAAGAGAAGCAGAAAGTAAGACTGTATAATCTGTCATGATTTACGCGTGATTTGATTGGACCAGAACCAAACCGTAGCCCATTTCTTCTGTGTATCACCTGTTAAGCATTAACCTAGCCAGCCTGGCTCTGTTCCCATAGTTTCTTCCACCAATCAGCTCGCTGCCTGCACTCATGTTGGCCCACCTGGTGAGTGATTAGTTTTTCGTGTGCATTAATAGTTCTTTGATTTCTCAGTAGGTTGAGCTTCTGTTACCTGCGTGTTTTCCTGCCTGCCATCTGGAAAGCCCGTTTTCTTTATGAAACTGTGTGTGAGTCTGCATTGTGTGTCCTTCCTGAACCCCGTGAGAGACAAACTGTCCCTTTTGTGGATTTGCTCTCCTCGAAACGCGTCGGCTGGGATTTTGTTTTCATACGTTAATCGTATGGAAATAATGTTAAAAAAAAGACTTCTTTAATCTACAATCTATTCAGCACTTTCATTAACTGCCAATCAACCTCTAAAGTCTCCACCCTGCTTGAAATAAAAGCTTCAGTAGCCATAACTGAAGGACACGGACACACACACACACGCACACACACTACAATTGGACCGCGATGCTGTTGTTTCTGGCTTTAGATTGATGCAATTAATATTTCACGATTCCATCAGGGTCATCCAGAAGTCAAGCAAACATAGAGCTCATACTTCTATTAACGACGAAATTTCCAGTGCAGAGTTTTAGATGATTTTGAATTCCGATTTGTTGGCAGAAAAACTTGAGCAAAAAATGTTCTCGTTGACAGGTGCATCACACGCATCACAACTATGGATTATTGGATTCTGTCAGCAACAAAGAAATTGTGGAATACGTCCCCGAACATTGTTGTTTTATTAAATACTCACTTCTGATTGCCATCAAACTGCAGCATAACTAGTGTGAATGCAACCGGCTGCTGTTCTCCAAGAAGGTCCAAACTACATTTTTCAGGGCCTTGAGACCCTGAAAATATATATTTTATATAAGTTATTGCTTCATGACACTTCAGTCTCACTATTTTTGGTTAGAAAAACAGCGTTAAAAACATAAACATTTCCCTTAAAACAGTACTAAAGTTGATTAAAAACGAAAAGGGCAAATTGTGGAGCCGGATATTCAAATTCAAGCCTTCCTTCTGAAGGAAAGACTTCGGCATCGCTGTAGGTTCCTTCCGTCACACAGATCATAATCCTATCGGCCTGTTTGACAGACGGTGAGAGAAAAGGTGGCGCCGAGCCTTCTCGTTGTCGCCGCCGTGCACTTTGCCCCGAGGGTCTCGTGCACAGCGGGAGGAAGAGGAACAGCTGATGGACTGTAACTACTTGTAAGATGAATAATGTAGAAGTAGTGATCCGATGCCCTACAGCTGCCACACTGCAGGAAGCGACTGTATCGTCCACCGACTAATGTTTTTAACAAACGAGGTTCAACTGAATTACGGTAATTGTGCCGGTTACCGTATTGATTCCACCTACAGACTCTGAGAGGCACCAGAACACGCCGTGACGCCGTGCATTATAATCTCAGTGGAACAATGCTCAATCTGAACATGCACGTGGTATATATATCATTATCTGTGCCAATTTAAAAAAGCTTAAATACATGACATTACATTAGACTCAATGTGAAGGACAACAAAGACAAATACGTTCATATCAAGCACCGTTTAAACAGTAGCAGCGGTGCTTCCAGAAGGTCCCTCTGTTTTTGCTACTTTCCTCTGAGAATCAAAGCGTAATTCTTTGCTTTCATGTGCAAGTGGCTGTTTTTCTGCCGTGTTTCTTTACGTCCCTCCGACGACACAGTTTAGCCCCCCAATTAAGCCGGTTTGTGTGTGAAAAAACGTCCCGAGAGTTAAGAGATGTCATGTTTCGCCACTATTCGCGGAGGCCTAATTATAAAGCCAGGCAAGACTCTTGATTGTTCGGCGCCGACTGTCTGTCAGTCTCACAGCAGGAATGAGAGGCGGGTCTTCAAAAGAAACTTTTTCTTGTCGAGGACAAAAGGAATAGATCAAACGTAGAAAACCGGCAACGCTTGAAATTCATTCACATTCCACATGTCATCGTCGGCACAATTGTGTTAAAAAAAAAAGAAGAAGAAGAAGAAAAGAGAGAGAGATCTTAAAAAATGTGATGGGGAACATTTTTTTTTTTGAACTGCCATTATGCAGCAAACAGCCCACTCAATGAGTGCCCGAGAGGATTTCTTTAACTTCACAATGCAAGTAATGGAACGCTGTGGATGAATATTCCATCGTAATTTATTTCTTCTCATGAGCCAGTTAGTCTATTCAAAAAAGGGAACATTTAATGCCCTTCGGATATAATCACACAATTTATCTTTTTTTTTCTTCTTTTTTTTAAAGAATGGACTTCTGCTGTTTCTCTGCTCCAGGGGTCAGGGTTTTGCTTTATTTATTAACTGTTCCAGTCTCTTAGGACTTAAGGCTCGCGTGGGCGTCATATGCATTATTTTTCTCTCACGGTGGGTTAATTGATCTGAAAATGGGAACATAGGAATATCAAGTCGGTTTTTAGAACAAACCAAGAATGTTTAATTTCGTGGGGGCTCGAGCTCTGAGATGCCAGTCTCCAACATTAATTCACAATGTTCCCTATTGTTTAAAAAAGAAAAAAGGTGGAGCGGTACTGTCTGTGCTTTTTAACCACAGCCTCAGCCTTATTCTGTTTTCCAGTCTTTTTTAATAATGATCTAGCTGTCTCTAATCAAAATGACAGGGCTTAAGCAATAGACAGAAAATCAAAGATGAATGTCTCAAACTTCAACTCTGTTGTGACACCATAAAACTGACTGTTCTCGATCTTAAACATCAGTATTGTTTTGTTAAAAAAAGAATGATATTGTTAGGCTGTAAAAGACATCAACTTTGATATTCTAAAGGGATTTGTGTTGATATGTGACAAAAGACTAACAAGCCAAATCATCGGAACTATTTTTACATCAGTGACATTTTTTTATGCATTGCCAAGAGTCCTCTTAAGTATTTATTTTCTTTTTTTTCTTTCTAGGGAGGTGGGAGGCAGGAAGTCTTGTGAAGCAGATTCCTCCCTCAGATGCGACAAATTATGACACGCGGCTCAAAAAACAGAGAAATATTTTTCAAAAAGCGTGACACGGAACTGTCAAGTCAAACGAAAGTCTCGAGATGGAAACAAAAACAAAAACAACAAAACCTAATCCAAACAACGGCAAAGAGGTTTTAACCCGAGACATAATAATGATCCGTATGGAAATGCCGAACAGTAATAGAAACATGGTGAAATATACGACGTTTTGCTGATGATGCACTACAATTCAAGACCCTATTTGATCAATTTACCGACTGTGAATCCAACGCAATTCCTCGCTGCCGAAGAGTAAAGCCATCTATCATCAGTGCATTTTGTTCTCTGCCACACTGCGATTGAGGACACCTTCCAGTGTGGTGATCCATTAGATGCTGGGTATGTGCTCTTTTGATGGCCGGCTGACTGATTGCTCTTTCTTCTGCGGAGCCGTGAGCCATCCAACTTTGAGGCATCTGTGTTTTGCTTGGAATTTTGCTCAGCGTAAAAAATAAATTAAAAAAAAGACAAGAAAATTCCTAATAAAAACTAAAAGATAGATGTGCAACAGTCGCCACATTATTGGGCTATTTGTTGTTGTTGTTGGTCATAACGGGCTCTGATGAAAAACTTGAAAAATAGCACATTTCTTCCCACATAGCACGGCGCGGTGCAACGACTTTGTGAACGCTTAAATTAATCAGCGCTGCAATAGGCGGCGAGCCTTTATAGCTCCAAATATTACATTCAATGGCTCACCAATTACCTCCCCGCATCAGTTACTCCAACACTGAACAAGCAGAACAACATTAAACACAGCTGTGTTGAGCAATCCTCCCAGACTGCACGTCTCCAGATTGGAGAATGACAAAAATGATAAACCTAATGCAAGGAAAAACACGCGGCACGTTAAATATTATAAACCTTTTTAAATAAACAAGTACATAGTGCTCTGTGTCGCAGCGGGGGCGGAGCTCCAGGGTTTTGACAGCACGTGTGATCCTCAGCCGGCAGAAGGTCGCTGGCTCGATGACCGGCGGATCCCTTAAGATTCTAGATAACGTTAGCACCAAACTTGTCCTTCCTTCCTCGGAGTCAACGAGCGTGGAGCAGATGGCATGCGGGAACCGCGGCACTCTGCCACCGCGACTCCAAATTGTGAAGGTTTTTTTAAATTTTTTTAGCCATCCTAAATATATAATATTAATAACATCGCTGCTGGCAAAAACAACTCTGCTGAGCCGAGTTAGTATCTGCGAGTCCCTCGGCTGTCTTAAAAATAGTAAGTATGATTTTTTACTAGCAGACTGTTGGTTATTTCACTGAAATATACAAGGCAGCGGGTCGGTTCGTTTTCAAGGCAGCATGTGCGGCACCTCTCGCATCAACGAAAAAGATCACGTAACATTTCCAAACATAAATATTTAATAAGCAACTGACCACATATTTGGAATCTAGATGGCTAATTTCTCACATGAAAAACATGCATTAGAATTTATTGAAAGTGACATTGTATTAGCTATTATTAACAATACTAAGAAGCTTTTTCTTTCTGAAAAACAAACTATTACCTATTGACAGGTGAAGCTTTCAACTGAAAATATGTAGCGATTTCTTGTTTGTGTCCCTTTGGATTTAACCGGCCTCCCCCATAAAAAAACCAATGGATACGGACCGTGCAGTATCGAGGTATATTGCACCTTTAACATATTATATTATGTTTATTTAATCGGAACAAAAAATGAGAGAATTCACTTTTCACACAAAGGGGTTGTGATTCAGCTGCTAGGCAACCGATGGAGACTCCATGAAGTCTTTGTGTATGAATTAAACAGAATATAATGCTAATATAACTGGTGAGCTTTAGCAATAGGTGGCATTTGGACATTATTGGAAGCATATTTCCCAAAAGGGCTATTTTATTTTATCTAATTCCACCTTTTTCAAACTGTATGTATTTATTCATTGTTTTGTATTTCTCATACTTGTTTTTATATATTGTCTAATATTTATATACATCTAATTAGTTTGTTTCCACTATCGACATATTGTTTGTATTATCCTATTGTGTATCTCCATTATTAATGTTCTGCCTTCTTGTGTCCCGTGTTTTTAAACACCTGTGTTTGAAATAACTATTGTTATTTTAAACAGCGCTTTGAGCTCCATTTTATGCTGTGAAAAGGGGGCTGTATGATTAAAGCTTATAATTATATCGTTATTAAACACGCATGTGTGGAAGAAAATAACCTCCGCGTGAGCTGAAAGTAATTTAAGAACGAGTACTGTTCATTAAATAGTTTAGTGACCCGAGTTACGACACGAAAAGTCAAGAAAATGGTGTGTGATAGTGATGTGGAAGACAACGTCTGGAGTTTATGGAGAAATGAAATAGTGTGTACAGTACGTCTTGAATATGCTCTTAAAGTCTTAACTTCAGCCAAATATTTTCTCCTCAAGCTTGACTTCCTCTCCAGATTGCCAATCTCCTCAGAGCAAAAGAGGCTTAATCCCCTCACAAGCTCACAAATCCACTTCTTTTCAAACTGAGTGAACACTTTGAGGAACAGCCAGAGTGGAAATACTTATTATACATACAATATTATTTATATATATAGATATCTTTTTTTTTTCCTTCTTCCGTTTTCACCCATTCTATTGTAAACAAGGTCAAATTACCTTAGGCATGTATGAATAACAGTACGAATCAAACACGCTTCATGGTAATTTAATTAATGGTTCATATAGCATTCTTTGTCCCATGCTGTTCCTCTTCGAATTTGGCCAACATGCAAATCATATTTAATTCTCTTTGTTACAGTCATCAGAACTATTCTGGAGAGAAAAAGGGAACACGAGAGAACAAAAGAACAAAGGCACTTGCCGGTCCAAAAATAATATCAGTGAAAGCCGCTGCGCTTCTCCCTGAACATTGTTTTATGTCTACACAAAGCTCAACTTTACTGAAAGTATGGCTGGTATTTTGTGCTAACTTTCAAAAACAGGAAGGTCTTCTTACATGGTTTTAGTTTTTGAACAAAATTTCAAATTACATCAATTTATTAAATGAATAAAATCAGCATTGCGAAACGCTGATTCAAGTGGGTTGAGTCCCGTTTATGCAAATTGCAGCTGACCAAATGTGACTCGAAGCAAAAGTTCATATTTCCAATTTGCTGTGTCCACCTCATGTGACTTTTTTATTTTGTGCGAGCGAAACGTTTTCCTTTGCATCGTTTTGTCATCAAGCCTTTTTTTTCCGGCAAAAGACCAGATTATTTCACGTAGACTAGATGCCTCCATAAAGACCAGATTATTTCACGTAGACTAGATGCCTCCATAAAGACCAGATTATTTCACGTAGACTAGATGCCTCCATAAAGACCAGATTATTTCACGGAGACTAGATGCCTCCATAAAGACCAGATTATTTCACGTAGACCAGAGGCCTTCACAAAGACCAGATGCCTTCATGAAGACCAGGTGCCTTCATAAAGACCAGATGCCTTCACAAAGACCAGATTCCTTCACGTAAACTAGATGCCTTCACGAAGACCAGATTATTTCACGTAGACTAGATGCCTCCATAAAGACCAGATTATTTCACGTAGACTAGATGCCTCCATAAAGACCATATTCTTTCACATAGACCAGAGGCCTTCACAAAGACCAGATTCCTTCACGTAAACTAGATGCCTTCACGAAGACCAGATTATTTCACGTAGACTAGATGCCTCCATAAAGACCAGATTATTTCACGTAGACTAGATGCCTTCATGAAGACCAGATCCCTTCATAAAGACCAGATGCCTTCATGAAGACCAGGTGCCTTCATAAAGACCAGATGCCTTCACAAATACCAGATGCCTTCACAAAGACCAGATGCCTTCATGAAGACCAGATCCCTTCATAAAGACCAGATGCCTTCATGAAGACCAGGTGCCTTCATAAAGACCAGATGCCTTCACAAAGACCAGATGCCTTCACAAAGACCAGATGCCTTCATGAAGACCAGATCCCTTCATAAAGACCAGATGCCTTCATAAAGACCAGATGCCTTCACAAAGACCAGATGCCTTCACAAAGACCAGATGCCTTCATGAAGACCAGATCCCTTCATAAAGACCAGATCCCTTCATAAAGACCAGATGCCTTCATGAAGACCAGGTGCCTTCACAAAGACCAGATGCCTTCACAAAGACCAGATGCCTTCATAAAGACCAGATGCCTTCACAAAGCCAAGATGCCTTCATAAAGACCAGATCAGACCATATCCCTTCATAAAGACCATATCCCTTCATAAAGACCATATCCCTTCATAAAGACCAGATCCCTTCATAAAGACCAGATGCCTTGATGTCCATTGAGTACATGTTGGTGATTCTACAAAGTCCTAAATACTGAGGATATCTCTGTGACTGATTCATATTGTATAACTCAGAATACACACATGGTTAGATTTATGTAAACACATCTTCCTACTTTTTTACCGTATGAATCATAACCAGTTCAAGCCTGGTTTTCTAAGCAGAGGCTGATTGCGTAATCGGCCACTTCGATGGCCTTCTAAGCCTATTCTGTGACTCAAGTTGCCCGGGAGACGCATTTCAGTGGTGGTCATTTGTATTCCGATATGAAGTCATTGAAATCAACATGTACTGTAGCAATGTTGTTTAAACTAGCTAGAAATGAATAGAGAAATTAGATTTATAAAACCTTTATTATGAAGAAAAGGGTCTGCAAAATGAAACTGTTGACTGTTATTTACTATTTATTATCTATTTGCATTGCGAGCCAGAGTCTTTGTGCCCTGCCAATGTTTTTTTAAGGAGTGAAATGTCACTCCTTCCCGTCCAAAAGCTCTGCACATTGGAGTGAGACAGCAGGAATCTCTGTCACACCTAATGTACCTCACATTCATATTTTAATTACTTCAATCAGGATATTTGAACATTCAGGACCAATGTGCAGTTTGCTCTGCCAATGTGTGAAATTATAACATTAGCTAATGTTCGCTTAGCAGCCGTAGGGGAGCCTGAGAGCCTGGCGACGGTAATGTAATGTAGGCCGTCAGGCTCCGTCTCCCCGAGGACCACATTACCATTGTTCAGACCTGGTCCTGGACCCGTCTCAGTGGAGCTCAGTGCCCTGACAGGGACCTCTTCTGGCCACATGTGAGGCCTAATCACGAACCACTGGATTGAAATATACCGAAGGCACATGTGGCTGCAGGGTCTTTGTTTGGGTTAGTGTGTGTGTGTTTCTTTGCAAAGCATTTTCTATTCTAAATGGCGCTTGATATTTGAGGCTCCGGGTCAAGATTACTCAATGATGAAAGGCTGTTATACAAGAAGAAGAAGACCAAAAAAAAAGTATGGGCACGAACTCTTTGAATACTTTGTATTCCTCATCTCGACAGAGCGAGTCCTTCCTTTTGTTGCCCGTCTTTTGAGATTCGTACCGAGGGGATTCAAAGAAAGCAATAACTCAATGCTGTCCAATGGAAGAAAAATACATTTTGTCCAATAAGTTATTGAGTCCATAATTGGAACGTCTCAGCGTTACCCAATCAAATCAAAGTCTTAAAGTGCGTCGTGAGGACTGTTATGCCATTTGTTCCATAATCTAGACAATAAATATGATGTATAATCTGTAAAAACGGAGCTAAAACGGAGGAATGGAGTTGAAAGAACACACTCGAGTGGTTAAATATGTATTTCCCACTGCAGCTGGTCTTACCAGAAATGTCAGTGTCGATTTGGTAAAGGTCTCTCATGAAATCGGCGTCTCCACCTTCTCAATGAAAAGAGATTCGGGGACATAAGCCGCCTGATTGGAATACGGGGGGCCGTAATCGAGCCGAGTTATACATAATAAAAAAAATGTTAAAAGCCAATATCGTCATCCTGTTCTTTCGATGGACCGTTATGTCAAAAGCGAGCAGCCGGTTCGACCGTCGTGACGCATAATCGTATCCGGATGCATGTAATTAGTTTATTATTATTATTATTTCTAAGAAAGGAGTTTACAGTCGAAAAAAAAAAATGGTTGAGGGATGAGTACCGTAATGACTGTGTTGGTCCAAATCTACGGCTGGAGAGGCCGGGGGGCTATTTAGAGATGCCCGCTAATCACAAATGTCATTAACTTAAGTGCAAATACATAATCTATAGGCCAGAATGTGTATTCATGCACGGGGGGCCTGAATTATGGCATCGTTTTGGAGTTCAATGGCTCTCTCTCGTCTCGCTTCAAGGTCCCATTGCAACGAAGCGTAAGAATAATATTCATCGTCAGTGCCGAATATCAAAGATGGAACCGGTGACTTAGTTCATATCTCTAATGGAAATGTACATCGAGATAGAAAACACATGCACCGTGGCACGTATTTCTTTCGTGAATAGGATAAACAAATATATACACAATTGTGTCTGTGAAGTTGGAGGAAAGGCAACTTAGGGAGTCATCACGATCAGATAATGCAGGGTGTTTATTAAAAATGTATACTAAGCGGCGTATGTTGCCTATTAAGGGTGGTATTACATAAAAGACATCACCCTGAAGAATCATAGGGTAAATAATGAGACTATTACTTCTTTTCGTGGGATGTTATTTGTGCCAGAGCGCTAAGAGAGAGAGAGAGAGAGAAAAGGGAGAGAAAATACACTCGGATTATGCTTTTGAATCATCTTTTCCAGTGTGACATTTTCTAGAAATTCAAACAGGAAACCGCACTTGTTGCCGTCGTGACATCCGCGTAAGAACTCAAGATGTACATTTAAAAGGATGGGAACAGATGTGCTTGTCAAAGAGAGATAGTGTGTGTGTGTGTGTGTGTGTCAGGACTTTGCTGCTTTAATCTACCGACTCTGAAGCTCTCGTCTCACTGGACTGCTCTCGGGTCCAAAATGAGCATCGACATCCGTCACAATCGCTGCTCGCGACGCATAAGGAGAGATATAATGCTGCTACTGTAAACGGGATGCACACAGTAGTGACATCTGTCTCACACCGTCCACCTTTTGAATGAATAAACACCGTTGAATGTCATCTTCTGAGACACTCTTGTGGTCCTGAGCATGACTGAAAAAGATTCGGGGGTTTGGCAGCTGAAATAAAGTGAAATAAAGATGTTTGGTGGAAAATCGGGCAAAAAAAACTTCTGCTTCAGACAAAACATTTTTTTTTTTTTTGTGTGTGTGTCACAAAGCCACTTTTTTTTTTTTTTCTTCTTCTTTTTCATCTTTTTTTCCCACTGTAGCGTTCTCTCGTTCACCGAAACAATTTCCTCTTAATTTATCTTCCCTGTTCCCTGTTCCAGAAATCTGTCTTCTGGGTTCCATGAGAGTAAATAAAAAATAAATAAAAAAATATATATAATCATAATTAGCTCATTGGGGGAGATGCATTCACACATTCAGGGAATCATTCTGATTTCAAATGGGTTTATCGCCCATGAAATTGCATATAATGGGAATTTGCAGTGGCTTATGCTCTGATTGTATTTCCCTGAGCAGAAAGCGGAGACAGATGGAATTAGAGTTGGAGCAATGGTAGTGTGTGTGTGTGTGTGTGGTGGGTGGGGGGCTGAGAAAAGGCAGAGTGTGTGTGTGTGTGTGTGTGGGGGGGGCATATGGGTACATTGGAGCACCACTCCTGTCTGCCATGCTATTATGTCCCCATTACACTGCTAATCACATTGGGAGGGAGGGAGAGAGGAAGTCGTGGAGGAAGGCAGGCGTGTCGCCTTGTTTACAAACCAAATCTGTGTTCTCCCAGAGAGGGACGCGGCGTGAGCGGTGGACACATCCGATCGGAGCGATTCGACCGCTGAAGGCCAACGATCAATGCTTCCATTCGCCCGTCAATATCGAAACAGGTGCACGTGATCGCCCGGCGGGGGACACGGCACGGTGCATGTTATTCTGGAGTTGACCGTATCGCCGCGTCCACAGATGTCCCGCTGTCAACAACTTTCAAGAGCTCCTCCCACAGCCAATCTTTTAACTCCTCCCTCAATTCTGAAATAAGGAGCCGGACCCTCAAGTCAGTTCAAGTGGCCCGGCCTCCTTTATTTAAGGCTCCCCCCCCCCTCGGTATCCCCCCTCCAAGCCATCAGCACTCAGCTATTTCTCCGGCTCTTTAAAAGTTCACCTTATCTGAAAGGCAGCATCAAGGCCTGGCTTAGCCACATCCCTCGGTGACGCTCTCTGCATTTCAAAGTGGGCTGGGACGCAGAGAGAGGGAGAGATGGAGAGAGAGAGAGAGAGAGATGGAGAGAGAGAGATAGAGAGAGAGAGAGAGGCATACAGAGGTAGAGGGTCTTGGGAATTCTCCACACAAAAGGTGGCTAATATATTCTTCTACACAAACTGCTGCAGGTACACATAGCACACATGCAACCACATATACACACACACACACACACACCAGTGACACATTAGCATATGTGCAACCCACATGCTCAACCCCCCTGCAGGATTAGCCTGACCTGTATTGCGTCAACACTATCCGAGAGGCAGCAGTGTCACCGTGCAGGGAGTCCCACAACCCTGTTAACCCCCCTCCGATTCAAACACACACACACACACACACACACACACACACTTCAAGGGCACATTTAAGGGAGGAATAACTACTGCTCAGAGCACCTGGTGTTCTCATAATGTCAGAGTCAAATGCAGACTGGCAACCCTTTTGGTTTTTTTTGTACAGGAGGTGAGGAGAACAGCCTTTCATCTGCACCCATAATTGAGCGTGTCTGACAACGCCATTACAGGTATTATATATCAATGAGACTGTGCATCGTTTTTAAAAGATGCCGACGCCCGCAACTGTCTAGTCTCGTTGGCAGATTTTAAAGGAAGTGTTTTTGTTTTTCGACGGTTTGATTTTCAGCGCCTTGCTCACCACATACAGTATATGTGATGTATTTCTACTCTTGTTCATGTCCATCTTTTAGTTTCTTTCCGATTACTTGAAAAGAAAGCTTTGGCATTCCATTGTCGAAAAACAATAAACTCCACTGAACACATGTTCTCATTCGCCGTCGCTGAAACCATTCAGGTGTGATTGAAAAGGCCGCCCGTGACTCCCAAAGTGTGGACGAGTCTCCGCTTGGTATGAAAAGTATAAACTCGTGAATTGATTTGTTCCCTCTTAACTATGTCTTATTTAAGAAAGAGAAGTGAGTGACAGCAGCCATCACAGATGGACAAGTTAGGAAGCTTTGGATTACTTTGCTATCAAACTCAAGGACAACAACTGTCTTCACGTGAAATATAGCAATATATACACATACAAGGAAAGAATCGTTCCCCCCACCCCCCCCCGTAAACACAGAGTATTAGACAAGGAAAGAAAGTGGACAGGCAACCGAGCGACTGACGGCAAATTAAAAATGTGCTCGCAGTTGAAAGCATTCGAAATCATCAGGGGGAAAGCATTTAGATACCAATGCTGCTGGCATCTCTCTTCTACTGAGGAATTAGTACTGGAAAAACGACAAAGAGCGCTGTCCATGGTGCTGAAAGCTCAATGCTATCAGCGGTCGTCACAGAAGGGGGGCAACACATATACAACCAAGGGGGGGGGGGGGGGGGGGGGGGGGGCTGAGCCTGTACTCGTAGTTTATGTACAGTAAATATAGGAGGAGGGGGCCCTTCAGGTGTGGTTACCCTGGAGACCACACTGTTTTAATCCAGTCCTGTTGATAGTTGGATATTATGTCAACGGGGCCTAAAGGGGACTTCACCTCGTCCACTCTGCGGTACAGATATACTTGATTTTCGTAGCCAAAAAGGGAAAGTACTTGGTCTCGTGATGAACTCTACAGAAGAGGGCCGACATCAAAATAGATAGTACATGGATACTTCAAGAAGACATAGATGGATACTTCAAAAACAGTAGAGTCAAGCTACTAGCAAGCGATCGGGATATCTTTTGTGTTATGTCAATACACAACAATCTAAGAAGGTGGTGACAAACAATGTCATCTTGCCGACGGGGATGTCGGAAAAGTGTTCCAAAAAAAAGCATCCAGTGTAAGTGTTGTCAGAAGGCAACAACACACAGGAAAAAATACATTGTCTTCTACATGACTGTGGAAATAGCTCAGAAAAACAACAACCTTGAAACAGTTTCTGGTCTTATTGGCAACATACTGTGTGTAGTAATGAGAAACGGTGGAGAAAGGTTGCCTGATTGTTTGTGCCGACAACGAGTGTCCGACCGCGATCTCGTTGCTCGGTGGCGCAACAGGGAAACAACATGCGACCTAATTGAGTACATCCAGAAAATAGCCCCCCCCCCCCCCCCCCCCCCCAGCGTAAGCGTGCATCCTCAAGGACTCGGGTTACTTTTCCGGGCGCTTTAATATCACAGATCCCCTTTTGATTTATTGTTCACCATCAATTTTGAAAATTAAGTCATGCCACGTTTGAAACTGCTACAGTCGATTAGAATAGCCATCATCCTTATGGGCCTCCGTGGGAAATGAAAGAGACGGGGGGGGGGGGGGGGGGGGGGGGGATAGAGGCATGGGTGGAAAGGACAAGAGGTGGGGGGGGAATCGAAAACAGCACAAGTGATAAAACCGGATGGATAATGACAGTGAGGTGCAGAGGAGATGGATGGATGAGAGGGAGGTATGGGAGGAGGAGGAGCGACGCAGCACCGGGCTGAGGAAGAAAGATAGCGGGAGGCGAAGTGATGTAGAGAGAGTGAGCGGCGGATAGAGAGGGGCGAGTCAACAAGAAAATAAAACAGGAGGAGGCAGATAACCTGAGATACAGTAAACACGGAGGGGGGAGTCAGCGAAAGAGGGGAAGAACAAGAGCGAGGGAGGGAAACAGACAGTTGGGAAGATAGCGAGGAAAAGAAGAAGGAAGAAAAAAAGGAGAGAGTCGTGATGCGGTCTGACACTAGCTAACCCTCTGGATCCAATCCCACCCCCCCATCACACAGAAAAGCAGAGTGCTGTTCTTTGATCCTGAACACTTTGAACATCCTGTCAGCCTTGTACTTTTTACACCGATGAAGAAGAAGAACGAGGGGGAGAAAGAGAAAAAAAAATGAAGACGAAAAAAAAAAAGCTCTGGGAGATGAGTTGCTCGTGAGCCGCTCCGCTAACACTCGTGCTTTTTTTTATACCTTCATTCTTCTTCACATGTTTTTTTTTGAGTTTCACGCACGTTGATGTAAGGGAGGGCAAATGTGAGGCGAGAGCTGCTAAAAGGGGCAGAAAAGAGTAGACGGAGGAGGAGAACAAAAGAGAAGGAACAAAAAAAAGGATATCTGACAAAAAAAGTCTCAACAATTAAACATGTTTTTTGGGCATAATTGAGAACAAGAGTCTCCTCTATCATCCCTGTTGGAACGCTCTCTCTCTCTCTCTCTCTCTCTCTCGCCTTTTATCTTTCTTCCCAGTTGTATCTCTCTTCTTAGCAACAATGAAAAAGTGTGTCTTTAAAAAGGGGAGCCGACAATGAGGCGCCTGTCGATTACCCAGCAGCCACCGTGGGCATAATCGCAGCTCGGCAGACGCTCCTCCGCCCCGCGGTGCGTTCAAATACGCACGGACGCACGGACGCTCGCACTTCTGTGAGCCTGAACACACCGCTAGGCGAGTCCTTGGTCACGGGGAGGCCGCTCCCCTGGCGAGTGGAACACAAAGCCTCCAGCGGACAATGCAAAAATGCTAATTTGGAGGTATTGTTTGAAGGAGGACGACGGGGGAAGTCACCTGGCGAGTGGCTGCGATACAATTTAAGATAATGAGGGCTAATTAGAATATTTTGAAGCTGTGGTGGAATGGTTACTAATGGGTGACATCAAAGGAAGATAATAACAATTTTAAAAAAAGAAGCTTTATTCACTCCCGGGGAGTAATATATATATTGACAGTGTATTAAAAGAAAACACAGCTGTTCCTTTTGAGATTTCTGCAGTCTATTTTTTTTAAAAAAAGGCAGACGTAAGATGGAAAAAATGCAATATCGTGAAAGCATCACAATACATTTGAGGTTACTCTAAATGTCAATATATGCTAACATGGGAAACATCAATGAAAATATACCCGGTTTAGCATTTTAAGATAGTTAGCATGCTGACGGGTGATTGACATGTCATGTCCTGCAGGTCTGTGGTCATGAACTAAAGTATTGGTCAACATGTTGGAAGGTTTACGCCTCTCAGGTTGAGAGATTTATTTATCTTCTGTGGAAGTATAGACAACACAACTGGGCCCGTTAATAACTGCAATATTTAGAGCATATCATAAACCTTTTAATGTTAATCAACCACTCAACAGCTTTTTTTTTTAGAATATGCTCAAAACGTTTCTCGGCCATATTTAAAGACTCATTTCGAAGAACACAGCTAACATCCTGCTGTTAACAATTAACGGACCTCCGTGGTTTCTGTTGACAACGGAGCTGCTTTCTGTCATCGCAAACACATTTTTGGACTAATTGCGATAGATGCCTTTGATATGTTGATTTTCTTTGCTTTCAGATGAGCACCCCAGTTGTCTTTCTGTGTCGATGTCAGAGAACCTGAGATCGGGGAAACATTATTGATGCATTAGCACCTAAAAAGGTTTAAAAAAAAAAAAAAAAAAAAAAGCAGAAAGCACCGTGGAGAAACATCCCAGCTGTTTGGGAAATGAGTGCATTTCAAATGGAGGAAGACTAATCTTCAAATTCACTCTGACATCTTTCAAAGGCACGCTTCAGATTTACAATTGTAAATCAAATGACACTAGCCAAACCTTTTTTTCTCTAAAAAAAATAATAATCTGCCATATTTACTGATGTTGAAGAGTGTACTAATCCCCCAACGTGGTTAATGCATAAATTCTGCCATGTCAAACAATGGGACCGTATCACTGCTGCGACCACACAGACCGGATTTGACTAGATTGTCAACATTCAAAGCTTTCAGCACTAAAACATCTTAATTAATTAAAAAAAAATGTTTTCAGACGTTAGAACGGGAATTAAACGTGTTGTCGGCTCACTCATATCATACATTTCCCCCATGAAAAATGCTGTTTTTTAATGCCCTTTCAAAAGAAAGGAAACCCAGATCCATCATTATTAAATCATTGCACACCCACCTCTCATCTTTTCTGCATTTGTAACATATTGAGAACGCTTTTGTGTAGATATTATTTAATATTATTTGGTATTGTCGGCCGTACTGATTGGCAGACCGAAAAGGTTTTGTGGGCTCATCTGATACCGTTAAATGGTTCAGATGGTATTTCAAAAGGCTACGTTGTTGCCACTCGTGATTAGAAATCTGATTACCATGATTTATGGACTCCCAGAGGGTTTTGATTATTGGGCCGCTATTAATCAACGAGGTTCATGCCCCCTCCAGGTGAAAATCAGAGCTGACGATAGAGTTGCTTATCGTCGATGACACTTAGCTCTCTTGACCTATCAACTCTTAAGAGTCGGTAAATAGATGTTTGCAGTTCAATTACGTTCAATTAAATAAAGACAAGCTGGATATCATCGCATGGCAACAAGAAGGAAAAAATGATATATTGCACAGCAGGTATCTAGACTCTTCAAGTAATATAAAACCAGTATAGGGGGTCTTCGTTGGGAAGTACTCGACTGGTAGTGCCACTACTTTGAGCTACTTTGATGCACCCCCAGATGGGGCCACTTTCCTGATGCTTCTCCTGTGCCTCTGATTGACAGGTGTCACTCAAGTGCACTCTTTATTTTCTCTGTTGAATTTGGTGCAACATGTAACTGCGTCTGCAGCGACCGCTGGACCCCCCCCCCCCCTGGTCTCTGCAGTGGGGATACGATGGCAGCTGCTCGTGGCTCTGACTACCAGCATGTGGCTATCCGCTCTCGACTGAAAGGCCACTTGATGGTGTCACCTGTTAGCGCCCCATGTTAGCGTCCCCTGTTAGCGTCCCATGTTAGTGTCCCATGTTAGCGTCCCCTGTTAGCGTCCCATGTTAGCGTCCTCTGTCATCGTCCCATGTCAGCGTCCCCTGTTAGCGCCCCCTGTTAGCGCCCCATGTTAGCGTCCCCTGTCATCGTCCCATGTCAAAGTCCCCTGTTAGCGTCTCCTGTTAGCGTCCCCCGTCATCGTCCCCCGTCATCGTCCCCCGTCAGCGTCCCCTGTCATTGTCCCATGTCATCGTCCCATGTCAGCGTCCCCTGTTAGCGTCCCCTGTTAGCATCCCATGTTAGCGTCCCCTGTCATCGTCCCATGTCAGCGTCCCATGTCATCGTCCCCTGTTAGCGTCCCATGTTAGCGTCCCCCGTCAGCGTCCCCCGTTATCGTCCCCTGTCAGCGTCCCGTGTCATCGTCCCCTGTTAGTGTCCCATGTCAGCGTCCTATGTCATTGTCCCCTGTTAGCGTCCCATGTTAGCATCCCCTGTCAGCGTCCCCTGTTAGCGTCCCCTGTTAGCGTCCCCCGTCATCGTCCCCCGTCATCGTCCCCCGTCAGCGTCCCCCGTCAGCGTCCCCTGGCAGCGTCCCATGTCATTGTCCCCTGTTAGCGTCCCCTGTCAGCGTCCCCTGTCATCGTCCCCTGTTAGCGTCCCATGTCAGCGTCCCCTGTTAGCGTCCCCCGTCATCGTCCCCTGTCAGCGTCCCCTGTCATCGGCCCCTGTCAGCGTCCCCTGTCAGCGTCCCCTGTCAGCGTCCCCTGTTAGCGTCCCCTGTCATCGTCCCCTGTCATCGTCCCCTGTCAGCGTCCCCTGTCAGCGTCCCCTGTCATCGTCCCCTGTCATCGTCCCCTGTCAGCGTCCCCTGTCAGCGTCCCCTGTTAGCATCCCTTGTTAGCGTCCCCTGTCATCGTCCCGTTAGCGTCCCCTGTCATCGTCCCCTGTTAGCGTCCCATGTCATTGTCCCCTGTCATCGTCCCGTTAGCGTCCCCTGTCATCGTCCCCTGTCATCGTCCCCTGTTAGTGTCCCCTGTCATCGTCCCCTGTAAGCGTCCCGTCAGCGTCCCCTGTTAGCGTCCCCTGTTAGCGTCCCCTGTCATCGTCCCGTTAGCGTCCCATGTCATTGTCCCCTGTCAGCGTCCCCTGTCATCGTCCCCTGTTAGCGTCCCATGTCATTGTCCCCTGTCAGCGTCCCCTGTCAGCGTCCCCTGTCATCGTCCCCTGTCATCGTCCCCTGTCAGCGTCCCCTGTCATCGTCCCCTGTTAGCGTCCCATGTCATTGTCCCCTGTCAGCGTCCCCTGTCATCGTCCCCTGTTAGCGTCCAATGTCATTGTCCCCTGTCAGCGTCCCCTGTTAGCGTCCCATGTTATCGTCCCCTGTCAGCGTCCCCTGTCATCGTCCCCTGTCATCGTCCCCTGTCAGCGTCCCCTGTCATCGTCCCCTGTCATCGTCCCCTGTCAGCGTCCCCTGTCATCGTCCCCTGTCATCGTCCCCTGTCAGCGTCCCCTGTCATCGTCCCCTGTCAGCGTCCCATGTCAGCGTCCCCTGTTAGCGTCCCCTGTTAGCGTCCCCTGTCATCGTCCCCTGTTAGTGTCCCCTGTCATCGTCCCATGTCAGCGTCCCCTGTTAGCGTCCCCTGTTAGCGTCCCCTGTTAGCGTCCCCTGTCAGCGTCCCATGTCAGCGTCCCCTGTTCGATTATAAAGACACCTGACAGGCGGGTCGTCATTTCTGGAGGAAGGTGATCCTGCTGTTGTTGACACGACGCTTTCTCTGTGAGATTGTGTGTTTGTTTTGTATTTTTATGCACATCCATAAAGCCAGGCTTTGCTATTACATTGTGAGAAACAACATGTCATGGGAAGGGGGGTCGATCCATGAGAGAGAAAAGAAACTACAGAGAGGTTGAGATGGATACACGGATGACGGTTGAATTGATAGAAAAAAACAGTAAATTGCTATTAATGACCATAAACCTTTTGGTGCAGACACACACACTAGATTATCATATTCATCGACGATGAATTATAACCCAGGGCTTTAAGCAGTGTTGTCACATTTATCAGACAGCGGAGATGTGTGTGTGTGTGTGTGTGTGTGTGTGTGTGTGTGAGTGTGTGTGTGTGTGTGTGAGTCCGGGTGCACAGGTGGAGGAACACGCTCCCAGTGTTGGGTCACCTGGCCATGATCGCAGGTTACTGCCTACATTAGGTATATATTATGGTATTAAGTATGTGTAATCTTTCCGTCACACCAGCCTCAGCAGGTTAACTTTTGGCTCCCATGTCTAATCCTGCACAATCTGGAGCTTTACAATCACCTTTTATTGGTATCCAAATGTGCACACAACTGCCAGGAAGAGTCTGTATGTCAGGTTGACACACTTTATTTATACAAATATTGACAGGATTTGTGTGTTTAATCTCACGTCGCGGCTCCCGCAGATGAGATTAATTACACACCCACTCGAGAAGCCAGCAAGTCTAATTATATTACACAGGCATACAAACATACGTACGTACGTATGTGCACAATGTCAAAGCCCTGCAGTAAAGACCGTGCAGAAGTCTCAGTGTGTGTGTGTGTGTGTGCGTGTTGTGGAGTTGATGTGGAGGTGCACGAGCCACGAAAAAATAAATAAATAAGCCTCAAGCTTAGGTAACATATAACAACTCACACTTCCTCATCCGGAGACGTTGGCAGGACAGCAGAAACACGGTGAGCTGCACGGCTCCATGCGTGAACAGACACTATACAATGTTAGGTTGTTGTTATTATTATTGACAAATGAGCTTCGGTCTAAGATAACTGTATGTGAAATATATAATGAAATGATGGCCATAATGAAAGGCAAACTGTATGTCGATGAAGGGCTGGCCGTCATGCAGCGTGCCGTCACCAGTGGACACACATCTGACAATAGAGGTGTGTGTGTGTGTGTGTGTGTGGATCATTTGTGCATGAGACTGCAGTGTAAAGCGTACTGATGCACTAGCACAAAGCAGCAGTATGCACAGAGTGCATGTAAAGCACAGACTGATTGTTTTCCTCCACAAGGCCGCAGTGTGAACGCAGATGCGAGGTCAATGGGCACAGTTGTTCTCGTTAGAGAGAGAGAGAGAGAGAGAGAGAGACACTGTGAGAATTAAGATCTACTTTTCTTTCTTTAGTAGACTACCACAGAGAGGCGCGAGTGGAGAGAAGTTTATCCAGTTTTAGTTTCACGTGTGTGCACAACTTTTGAAGTCTTTCCTCTAAAGTTGGCCTTATTTTTTTTAGGGGGGAATTCAAGGCAAGCGCAAGGGCGACTGTGGGTCAGTGGTTAGCAGGTCTCTCAATCAGAGGACCGGCGGTTCAATCCCCCGGCTGCGCCGGTCCAAGTCGACGTGTCCTTCAGCGAGACACTTAACCCTGGATCGCTCCCCGTGGCTGTGTCTACGCTGTATGATTGGGAGTCGCTTTGGATAAAAGCGTCTGCTAAATGAAACGAAATGCAATGTGCACAGATGGTGCACCGAGTTCCCGGCGTCGGGTTCTGGCACTCCGGTGACGCCGTTGGAAATGGGTTAAGTTCGGGAGGGACACGGTATCAGTCGGTGTTTTAAGGTTTTAAGTAGTTGCATTAGTTGTCTCACCAGCTTCAGCAGATCCACTGAGAGGTTATATATATATATATATATATATATATATATATATATATATATATATATATATATATATATATTTATAAATATATATAACAATATATATATATATATATAAAAATATAAATATATATTAAAAAAATAATATATATATATATATATTTTTTTTTTAATATATATTTATATTTTTATATATATATATATATTTCTAAATATATATAACAATATAAATATATATATATAAATATATATATAAAAATATAAATATATATTAAAAAAATAATATATATATATATATATATATTTTTTTTTTAAAAATATATTTATATTTTTATATATATATATATATATATGGTATCATCACTTGACATCAACATAACAAATACACAAGAAAGGAAAAAAATATCTAATTTCGTTATAGTTCATGTAATTATTGTTATAGATTGCTACTGACCACAAATATGGAAAACTGTGATTATCCTTTTCAAGGGCTTTTTTTTTTTTTTTAACGGGGTAAATGTAACATCGTTACAAGCAGCCCCGCCTTCTTTACAGGCCCCGCCTGCACTCTTCATATTCACGCCCCAGTTCACATGCATGCAGCGTGTAATGCAGTAACTGGATAACTCTTAATTGAACAACCGAACATTTGGAGAGGTCTACGTTGTCGCGGGCCAAAAAAAAAAAAAAAAAAAGCCGAGCTCTGCACCACGACGTGCTGGAAATGGCTCCCGACTTGAGCGCTGACAGTATAATTGGATTATGCCACCCATTAATGCGTCACGTTTTTTTACAGAACAGATGCAGGTGAGAAAACATCTGCTCGCCAAACAACACTTTTACTGTCAGTTCGCCGCTCGTTACGGCCCGACCACGGCGATAGTTTGAGAAAGTATACCAATTTGTGTCCAGTTACTATAGCAACACATTGCATTTGGAACATTTAGAAAGCCTTCATTCAGATACAACTGGCTTTAGAAATCATATTCCGATCACCACATTCATCAATACATTTATTTTTAAATGTCGAAACCTATAATGATTTTATGTGTAGCAACTCAGTTGTACCTTATGATTCTACTGTATGAAATAAAGTCTTACTGCAGCTAAAAGCATATGTTATTGTTGTGTGTGTGTGTGTGTGCGGCAACAATGTGGGATTTTACCAGACGACATTATTATTTCAACGTCCTTTGAGCTGAGTTCAATGGAAGGCTTTATTCAAGGTCTTGTAAGTTTAAGAGCTGCTGTTACAGAACTTTTCGTCATCTTCTTAACTCAGCAATCTGCCCCCCCCCCCCCAAAAAAAGAAAAAGAAAGAATTCTTTTGCTTTTCTCAGCCAGAAAGTTTCAATGACAACACGGGGGGGGGGGGGGGGGGGGGGGGGGGGGTTATATCATCATTCTCATCGTCCCTTTCCTTTCCAATTGCCAGGATACAGCTAAATGGAAAAACCTCCCGCTAACTACGCGCGTCCCCGGGTCCAAATTAGCCGAGTGAGAATAATTCGATTTTTTTTTTCTTCTTTTTTTTTCCGACGACAATGAAATTATGGCTCGTTTGCTCATTTGGCTGCGACGGAGCCTCTCCGGTGGATCGGGTATGCACACAGACCTGCTAGCATCAATCATTATTTGGCCTCGTTGGAAAAGCTTGCGGCGGCCCGTCCGTATGCCGGTGTGTTCACCGGTCGCCGCGTCCCAGCGCGGGGGGGGGGGGGGGGGGGGGGGGGGGATTTGGCTTCTCCGACGCTCCACAGATGTTCTCCGCTCCCCCGCCGATTGTACGACACCGTGTCCGTGTGACACGGATCGGCACACTCGGTGACACCGGGGGGAGGGGGGGGTAAGGGAGACTGTCTCCGAGACACACACACACACACACACACACACACACACACACACACACACACACACACACACACACACACTATCAGCATTATAGGCCCATCTGTTGAGCTGTGTGCCAACGACAGGCTTGAGAGGCCCTCTTTCAACGGCGTGTTTGTGGAGCGACACAAAGACAAAGTGTCGAGCAGCTTCAGTCGCTTCGTCCCCGCTGTGATCTAACGCCGTCTAACGAGGGAAGCGACCTGTTAGCACGCGGCGGAAAAAAGTGACCGGCTGGACAACGGTGGGATCACAACCACCGCAAGCTGGCAAATTTCGTGAATTATGCTTATTATCAACTTATTATCTCCGGTGGGGAGCCGGCGTACCCCGATTCATCGCCGACTGCCGCGGGTTTTCGGCGTTAAAAACACAAGGATGTGCTGCTCCTCGGCATTTCATTTATATTATTTGTGCCCTGGCAAATTGTGATGGATTATTTAGCATTAAATCTGATATATTTAATGATAAATAAACTTATACGGAGGCCTCAGTGAGGTCACATGCTCCAAGCGTACCGACGCTGGGATCAGGCATCACAGGTGTGCTTCCGACACTCTGGTATGCTGGCTGGCTATTCTCCTCCTTGATAGTGACTTTAAAAAAAAAAAAAGACATCATATTTGCATCCTACGTCTGTGTGTCTGTGTGTGTGTCTGTCTGTGTGTGTGTGTGTGTGTGTGTGTGTGTGTGCGTGCGTGGAGGTGTAGAAAAGGGTCCAAGACGAGATGAAAGAGAAAAAAGCCTGCGAAGAACACGGCACAAAACGAACGAGAGCGCGGAGAGCTTTATCCTCCAGGCACCGAAGAGAGAAAAGTGCAGAGGGGAAGGAAGAAAAGAAGAGGAAGAAAAGAAGAGGAACACTTGAACTCGGGGCCTACAATCCGCTCGACGCACAATTACTCGTAGATGCAAAACACTTGAGCGCGTCTTTTTCACCGGGTAATGCGTAAAAAAACTGACATTTCTACATCTTTACCACTGGTATGGTTTCTTTTGAGGCACACGGGGCTGTACTTATGATGATATTCCTCAGGGGGAAAAGCTTTTTGTCGACACTAACCAGATGGCTCCCTCTCTCATCAGCTGTAAAGGTCTCCATTAAACTACCGCCGTGTTCCCGTCGCACAATATTTCTCTTCATCTTTTTGCGAGAGGAATAGAAGAAGAAGAAAAACGACGAATGGGTGCTGCAGGGCATATTTGGAGGGGGATGTTTTTTCTTCTTCTTTGGAAAGACATTTTCTTTTCCTGAGACCAATGCTGCCTCCTGACTATACCGTTTAAAATAATACGTCTATCAAATCTTAATCCCACACGGGTCTGCGTAAAAAGGTATTTCGTGGTTATTGTTCTGAGATCAGCCTGGCTTGAAATTCACTTGACGTGTTGCATTCAGGTGCAGTTTATTATACTGTAGCTGCCCGAAAAAAGCACCTTTTGTGATTTGCCTTTTTTTTTTGCGATGGCTCGACGACGTGATTCAGGCAGAGGGATATACGACTCGTATCCCCAGATGAGTCAAAGAAAACAAGGGAGGGAGAGAGAGAGAGAGAGAGATGGCCGCCTGTTGCTAATGCGCTGATGACGTTGACGGGGAAGCTGGAGCTTCTGGATGTCAGTGGGTGTAAATCTTTCATTTCCCCTTCTCTTTCCATCAGGGGAGGCAGCGCCTGACAAAGAAAGTTGCCCCTGTAAGCTGAAAACCTTCAGCAGGGCACACAAAACAGACACACACACACACACACACACACACACACTAGGAGAACATTTCGTGATTGCCGTCACTTCATAACCCTCAAACAAATAGTTCAATATCACTGGAAATTAGCTTCATATATGCGATAGTTGGTCGTCTGCGGCTCTCATATCTTTAAAAGCTGTGGTTTTATTCCTCTAAGCTCAGCTCACTGTCTTCTCATCTCAACAAGGAGAAAGTACAGAGGTGTATTTACCCAAACTATTTATTTGACTTAAGCCATAATCTCTAAATGCCTACTAATATTTTACACACACATTCTGACAAAGGAATATACAAACTAAACCCATGATACATCTTGAAGTATATATCACTCTCCTTAAATTAGATTGTGGATATCGTTATATGGCAAAGGAACATAAAATCTGAACTCCTCTATTATTTGCTATACGTTATTGTCATTATATTCCCATTGCTGATGATTATTTATCAAAGATACACATGAACACAGGCATGCATGCATACATATAGCTGTACACACAGACAAGAACCAATGGGGGCAAACAGAAACTATCAGAGAGCTGCAGACCTGCTCTCAGATCACACAGCCAGAGAGAGAGAGAGTGTGTGTGTGTGTGTGTGTGTGTGTGTGTGTGTGGGGGGGGGGGCTATGCATCTGATCGGAATGAGTGTGACAACAGAGTAAGGACACTGTAAGAAAGGAGAAAGAAAAGTCACGGGGGGAAGAAGGGGAAATAACTGAGAAAACTATCTAGTTTATTTTCCGCCGCATAATAAATATAATTTTTACGCCGCATAATAAATAACGTCGGGGTTGAGGAGCCGACGCGTTCCCCCCCTCTCGTGACCCTCTGGTGTCTGGGACCCTGACCCCCCAAGCGTCACGATCATAATCAGTGCACATTGTTGTGTTTTATGTGAAAAAGCATATAAAACACACACGTTTTATTAGAGTGCTAAAAATTAATTAAAAACACAGAGTGACCTCTATCTGGGCTTCAGCTCTGTGCTCATTATTGAATTATTATTTTTATGTCTATTTGATGTTCTCCACTAGGGGCATAAAACAAGTAATTATGCCCTCATAACCGGAAAAAAAACCCCCGGAGGGCATCCAATTTTAAATCTCCTATCACTTGATTAATCTGATAGATGCATCAGTTCATCATTCATCTTTAATCTCAAAGTTTACTGCGAATGTCAGTGTGGATGAATTCATCCTCAATTAGGACGGATGGGGGTTGCAAGTCCCGGGGAAAGGAAATTTTAAATAGCAAATCATGCATACTTTGTTAGACCAAATGTCCTCCTCCTCCTCCTCCTCCTCCTCCTCCTCCTCCTCCTCCTCCTCCTCCTCCTTCCAGATGTTGTCACAACCCTGACCTTGAGGCTGTGAGGGCTTGTCCAGAACTTCTGCAGTACTTTTATGGCCATCCCACGAGAGCTCAATTCTCAATTGTCCTCTTTGCCTAGCATGAGCAGATCCCCGGCCCTCCACATTAACCTTGGCCACCTCTAATCTCTGCACAGGTCTTATCAAACACACTGGGGGTTTTGGGCCTTATCATCCAGTCGGAGGTTGTTTTTTTTGTTGTGTCGCCAGGAGCTGTAATTTAATATAGACGTATAGACGCATCTACTCGATGCTGTTCCCTCTTCTGGTGCATATCCACAAAGTGTATCCTGCTCTTCAATTCGGGGGAAGAAACACATTAGTGTGCTGCTCGTGTGGAAAACAGTCAACAACAAAAGCCTAAACTGTGACACTGCATGCATAAAAAAAAAAAAAATTTAAAAAAAAATCTTTAAGCTCCCCAATTAAAAGATGTTGCAGTCCAACGGTCTTACAAAGTAATTACAGGAGCGTAATGATTTCACCGAGCGAGCATCGACAGCTTCTTCTCTGCACAAGGATCCGGGCACATCGATGAGAGATGTGCACGTCCACATTTAGACAAAAAAGACACACACGCACGCACACACACACACACACACACACACGTTCCTTATCTTGATCCATGTAAGTACATGACCTCTATTGGCCCAGCAGTCAGGAGTGTGTTCTCTGCTCCATTAGATGAGTGAACCTTACGGTCCTCCGGAGACGAGTCAGACCAGGTTAGCGCACGTGAAAATCCATAATGGCAGAGAACGAGGACAGGTGGGAAATACAAGCTGCACATCTTGATTAGCAGACAGCGCTTTGTAAATCACCTCATTTCCCCACGTGGAGGTCGTTACAATCCCACGATGCAATAAAGGTGGGACGCGTGGATATATATATATATATATATATATATATATATATATATATATATATATATATATATATATCAGCGGTGTGTAAAGTGTCCTTTTGTTCCTGCCTGCCAGTCACGGATGTATGTTTGATACAAAATTAGTCGAGGGACATTTTTATAGGATTGTGAAAAACGCCCATTAAATGTTGCCAGAATCCCCCAGAAAGACATCTTGTCATCTGGTCTGACCGTCAGATGAAAACCCCAAAATGTATTTTTTTCATTCCTGCCGTGTGATGCCCTCATTAGATAGCGACAGTGGACATATTGCTGGAAACAAAGGGGCAGATATATGAAAGAAAGTCCCCCCCCAAACGACAGGACACAGGAGCCAGGGATGCAACGGTTCATGGTAAACAACTCCATGATGTAACCACGGGGTGCCGCCCCCCCCCCCCCCCCCCCCCCCCCCCCCAGACAGACACATATACATACAGTATTATGTTAAAAATGAAATAAAAAGCAGTAAATCCTCATATTTCAGAAGGTGAAATCGGCAAAACTTAATTAAATGACTATTAAATGATTATCGGAGGATCAGATTCAGTTTCTAATTGATTAATGCTGAATGAGTGTGTAACAAAACGTGCAAATTGTGTCTCAATGCGGGGGCCATTTTGTTTCAAAAAGATTTTTTTTTCTTCTTCTTGTTGCTGTTTTTAACCTAGCGTATGTAGGGCAGCTTTTGTTTTGATCTTAGCAGAGTTTTTTTTTCGTAATAAAGAAGAAATGATCAAACCGCCGGGTTGGACATGCAGTATGTCGCGGTACACACACACACACACACACACACACGCGCGCGCGCACACACTCACGCGCACACACACTGGTACTTTACATCCCCATCATGATTTTCTATTCATAGTAAAGCTGGGTTAGGCTGGAACCCAATGGAAAGGAACAAAGGAGCGTTTCTGAATGCGGCTCATACGGGGGGGACATTTCCACAGCTCATCTCATGTGGATGTTTCCAGGGTGCAGCTGAAAGAGGGGATTTAACTTTTACCGTCTCACGGGGGGGGAAAAAAAAGAGACGCGTATTCATGTACGTCGATTCAGGGGAGAGTGGGCGGATGTCCCGGGGTGGGCGTGATTCTCATCCCTAAACATGCGATGCCGAGACTCTTCTCGTACTTACTTATTTCTAACGAATGATCAAATGAATAACGATCAAATGAATAACGACAGCATAAGGGATGGAAAGATACCACATAACGTGTCTTATAATTGTAGGGTGAGAGTGAGCTTCAGGCCTTCAGCACCACGGGGCCATTACCCTCCTACGTTCCCCAATTACCCTGCAATCAAAGGGCCTTAAAATAAAAAGGGACGCTTCTACACCTAACATGAGATAGAGCCAATACAGCACAGCAAGAACAGGAGAACATAATGGCATATTCAATGAGCAGCGGATGAGCTCTGTTTTGTTATTTTCTTTCCACCGTGTGGCGACGTAAGCTAATTGCGACCCGGAATGGTGGAAAATTGCAAAAAAAGTGAGAATATTATATATTTTTTTTGAATGGAAGACACTTGAGCGCACCTATTCAAATGTGCGTCGAAAGGAGTTTGGATCCTAGTTGCGAGAATGCACGAGAAAAAGAAGAAAATGATTCAGGAGAATACACACAAAAGCAATTACTGCAGGTTCTTTGTGCAGAAAGAAAAGAAAAGAAAAGAACAGAACAGAAATTAAAGGTTTCACGTGTCAGTGCGTAAAGTGTGTCCTTGTTTAGCCGCGCTGATTCACGATAATAGGGCGTCATCTGGCTCTGATGAGCCGGAGATTTTTTTAAACAGACCGCATGCTGACTGTCGGCTACCAGCAGGCTGAAATCACAACAACAACAACAATAAAAAAAAAGAAGCCAAAGTACATATTATAATGTTTGCGATATAGTTGTTTTTACGAGGCGGCGATAAATAAAAAACAGATGGGGGCAAATCATGGAAAAATGCATGTGTGCAGATGCTTGCCGGTTGATTTTCATATGGATTTGTTTCTGTTATGTATGTAAACAGACTTAAATAATCAATAATAAGTAAATGACAGGAATTGATTTGCAGCGTGCACGTGATGGACCTACAATCACGTGCACACTGGACTCTGGACCCGAGGCCACGATGATGATGAAGATGATGATACATCTTGATACACACTCCATCTCAAAGCCCTTCTTATCCACGCCGCCGCGTGCTGTAATGTGGGGATTTGTTCCCATAGTTACCGGTGATCGGAGCCCTCGTTTTGTTCTCACTAACAAGAAGTCGTTTGGACCGTTCTACTGGGTTCCTTCGACGGGAGGGGAATTAGCATAGAGATTGAAAAGCCGGGCTGCAATCTGCTCCTCCTCCACTTGAACTTTTTGCGGCGTTGCAACCGATGAAAAAAAAAAAAAGGAGAGAGAATTCAAAGTTGTATGCATCTTTTTTTTTTTTTTCAACGGTCATATTTTTTTCTTTCACTTTTCTGCCTACTGTCATGCATGTTGCCACAGGAACCCAGGTGGAAAAAAATGTATATACTTTAAACGTATTTGAAATATAATGAAAATGTCAATAGTACATTGCAAATATACTATCGAAGAATTGTACTTTCTGCAAATGTATACAAAGTATACGCTTTCGCCTATTGTAAAAATTCAATACAGTACAATATAATTGTACTGTAGTATACTTTCAAGAAATATATTATAAGAAAAAATAGACTTTAAGTGCAATTACTTAAATGTACTTCTTTGAAAACTTACTCCTTCTTCTTCTACTACTTTTCAAGTCTACTAAAAACAGACAACGCCCTCTACCGATATATTTGTACTGTACAGTTATAATAATAATAATAATAATAATGCATTGAATTTATTTATATAGCGCTTTTCATGATACTCAAAGACACTTCACATAATTATAACATCCTAAAAGCTAAAAAAAACTAAAATACAGGTAAAACAAAACAAACAAATAGGGACTTTCTCAGCCGCTCGGACCCTAATAAATAAAAATAATAAAAACATGGAGCAAACAATCACACATTAAAAGCAGTTCTGAACAGGTGGGTTTTGATTTGCGATTTGAATAAGGAAAGATCAGTGTTACTGGTACTTCCTTGTTGTCATGGTAAATCTTTTGACATCTTAAGAAACGTGAACCTGTACAGCTGAAACAGCTGTAATAATAATAATAATAATAATAATAATACATGCTTTTGGGCGGGCTGAGTCATAAGAAGTGTCTTCTTTGAAAGGGTAAATCATAAAAAATGTGAACCTGTACAGCTGAAACAGCTGTAATAATAATAATAATAATAATAACACATGCTTTTTTAAGAAGTGTCTTCTTTAAAAGGGTCAAACATAAAAAAGGACTGTATTGCACGAGGCGAAGACACGTTTTGATTTCGCATCCTTCCGCTCGCGTCGCCCTTGTTTTAAGCGCTTCCTGAATGAAACACACAATGAATGGAAATGACTCTCCCATAAAGCGCCATTGAGAAGATTTAAAGAAGAACGAGAGAAGCCCCTAAACCATCTCTATAATGTTGATCAACAGTGACAGCTCCGTATTGCCCCCCTCCCCCCCCCCCCCCCCCCCCCCCCCCCATGTCAGTCTTCGGCTTCGATCCTTCAATAAAGACAATAGAGGAGCCGAGCGCATGTGGAGGAGATGAAGGGTGAGAGTAATGCGACGTGGCGTTAATTTCCCCCCGGCGGCGACGTTTACCACATTTCATTCAATAAAGCTAAGTATTTCAGGGGGACACCGGTGGACTAGTCACCCATTTAGAGAAGAATTTAGAGGATTATCTTAGGCTAAGCACCTGGGGAGGGGGGGGGGGGGGTTGGTCGAGAGACGGCAGAGAGGATGGGCGTGAGACTGCGGGGATGGATGAGACAGCCATCAGCGGTTAGCGATGGAGATATGAGGAAAGAGAGCGGGGGAGAGATGGGAAGGGAGAGGGGTATTTATTCAGGTGTTGGCCTTGCAAGCCACGCCCCCCCCCACCGCCCCCCTGTCATTCTGGGATTCAGAGGAGGAGGTGGTGGGGTTGGTGTGGGGCGATAGTTACGTCTTATTCTATAACCAGCATGCTTTTTAGTCATCAAGGGCATTAAAAATGGACTATTTGTGGAGCTGTAAACACGACGCAGACATATTCTCCCCCTCATATGCATATGACAAACGGCTTCCTGGGGTCACCCGTGCTGCAGGATTACACACTTATTCACATGCACACAGGCATTCATTTCCACTCCACCTGATGAATGCAAGTCTTAATATTAAGCTGTTTTTTTTTTTTCGGTCTCCTTCAAACTCACGAGAGGAACCCTTGACCTCGAATGCACCGACACGTTAGAATGTCGCTGTATTTGTCTCTTTGCTGCAGCTGGAAACAATACTAATAACCTAATAACTATATGGCTCTGTCTTGCTTCTTTTTTTCTTCCAGCTGATGTGTTGTTGAGAGATTTCTTAGTTGGAGCAGCAGGAAGCTCACGTAGCTCCGTCTTCTGGATATTTAAGGAGGCAGTTGTTTGCCAACAGGTTTTTTCCGCCTGTGTTTTCTGCCCCCCCCCCCCCCGCAGGGAATCCAATGGAGACATAATGCACATTTCAAACCAAATGGAATATATTGAAATCATTTTTTCTTGGTATCCTCCGGCCGGAGAGAGAGAGAGCGTAATGACAGCGGACGCAATTTAGAAAAAAGCTGATTCCACGACGGTCGTATTGCCGGGAGGTGTTTAAAAAAAAAAAAAGAATTAACAATTACCTAAAACAAGTCGGGGGGGGGAGACAACGGGCAGAAAATCCCAATATAGATTTGAATCTGTTCAAGAGAGGGAGACATTTTGGAGGCACTGGCATACTGCATATATGTATAATACATAATAATAATGTGGCTGATTACACCTCGAGCCAGGTTGAAGCCGAAGGATGTGCTGAGAAACGAAATGTAAGGAACACACACACACACACACACACACACACACACACACTGAGCTCTAATCAGGCAGTATAGGTAAACACACTGACTGGGTGAACCATGAGTGTGTTCTCTGAATCCAAACTTAATATGCTTGTGAAATGCTCAGTGCGGGGCCGACTGTATCTGAGCTGAATCACAACATGCATCGCGTTACGAGGGGAAGGTTAAAAAAACAAACATGATCTGTGGCTCCTGTCGGGCCCATTAAGCCGAGCGGGACCGTAACGGAGCCGGGCCAGGCGAATAAATACTATACGACCCCCCATCCCCCCCCCACCAGCAGGTGCACTGGGGACAATGCACAGGAAGGGGGCGGGGCTGTCTCGTGCACATCAATCACCCGGCCGCTGAACATCTGTCACTATAGGACGGGGCTCTCTGTGATGGCTGGCTATCGGAAAAGCTATTTGGGCGAAGGAACCGCGGGTTAATCGCCCCGGCATTTCGGAGCCGTTTATGGAAAAAAAAATCATATTTATGTTCATCTATATGGATCTAGTTGATGGTTGAGAAATTTCAACAAATACATCCGACATAAGCAATTTAGAGCTCCATAATTCTCTAAAAATGCATTAACCAACCTGGCAGTGACCTTCTCTATGACCCAAAATGCCATATAAAATCACTCAATAGTGAAAGGCAGCGTACGCCACGAACTGAGGCTGGGAATCTGTTTACAGTGGAGGCTAAAAAGAGCCGGAACACCGAGCACCTGAAAGGCCCATTGAATGCACCATCTGGGTTCACTCATGACTTAACACAGCTGCCCCGCTTACATAAACAACAATGCCCAGGATGCACAAAAGGGAAACAAGGCCCAAATCGACTGGGTGGATACTGGATTATACATATTTGCATATCAGTGATGGTAATTAATCTTTCCAATACACACACAACAGGCCTTGGGTTTATAGAGAGCATGGATTTCCAGAGCTTGAAAGCATTATTTAAAAGGTGTAAGTGGACTAAGGGCACCCCCTCTATGGGGTCACGTGTCCTAAAGGATTACGCAAACTTCAAGTTCAACACGAAGGTCCCTCTTCTGGTCTGACCACGTAACCGCAGCCATATTTATCTCCATAACCATGTGTATTGATTTGATGAAGAGTGTTGTGTTATCAGTGGAGGCGGCGAACTAGCAGAGGTGCTCGTCTCAGCATCCCCAAAAGCAGCCTTCCACCCGTGTGGGAGGGCGACGAGCCACAACACCGGGCATCTCTAACCCAGAAACTATTCCCACCGAGACAGTCCTTGGCCTGTGTGTGTGTGTGTGTGTGTGTGTGTGTGTGTGTACGGCCATATGCGAGTCAATGCCTGAAAAAGAAAGTCCAGATCAAAGCGCCCCATGCCGTCCGATGGCCGGCCAACTCGGCAGCCTGATTATTTCACTCCCATCAGAGCTGTAAAAAGGGAAAACGGTGCCTGTGTGTACCAGAAATAAAACGAAAAACAGAGATATTGTTCCACGTTTTGAGGGCTGAGCTATTTATTTTTTTATTTATTTTTTTGTGATCTGAGGGACGGATGACAGATACTTGAATGTCGCAACGATGGGTTGGGCTCAGTTACAGAGCGCCCTCTTTCATTCTGCTGCCGTCTGAGTGGAATAGACGGAATATAATTGAAAGAATGACGGAACAAAGACGGGCAGGAAAACATGTGTTTTGAACTGTAAATAGTAAACAGTTGGCAAGACAACACGCGAACCGCCAGACGTCGTTGCATTTGATCGAGAGGGGGAACTGTCGTCCAGTGGTGACGGACAGGAAATACAGGAAAATGACCTTTAGGGCCATAATAGCATGGTGGATTGTTAGTAGTTGTTCTGCATTTAATCTAGTAAAATCTACCAGAATCAATCAGAATCCATTGATAGATATTCTCTGATCCGAATCTGTGCCGTGTGACACGTTCTCTGAATTTAGAGCTCCGTTAATATTCTTATTATTTTCTAAAGGCGGTATACTGCTAGCCCTGTGTGTATATTATTGATTGCTCTCATTGTGGTATGGCCCGGCTCTGATTGAACCCTTTGTAAAACATGAGCAAATGCCATACAACTCGCTTTTATTATCTAGTTTCACAGATGTTTTATGTGTAAAATATTGCTAAATTGACGATATTTTGCTAGCTTAACGCAATCTGCTAACACCTGGCCGACTGGGTACTGCATCGAGCAGGATGTACGTCTCCAGGGGGGGGGGGGGGGGGGTAGCGAGTGACAGGTGTTTGTTATTGATAAATAATATAATATTGACCGATCCAGCCTCGTAGGATGACAGGAAGGAGTTACATCATCTGTGGGAGAGTCTCGTAGTTTTGAGAAGTGTGTTCCCTGTGGCGAAGAGGACCTTGGGGGTCGGGGAGTAGGCGTAGCAGGTGTGGGTGAAAAGATGGTGCAGCTGATCAAGGCAGGAGGACGGTGTGCGGTTGTCGAGGGCGACCAGGTCTGTGGGGGAGTGGCTCGAGGAAGGGGGTGAAGATGGATAATGTGTTTCGTGAGAGAGGCGGACACGGAGAGAGGGACGGATGGGGCTTACAGAATGTGTGTGTGTGTGTGTGTGTTTGGGGTGATGGAGGTTTAAGACCAGAGAGTTTGAAAGCCAGGCATATAAAAAAAAAACATTTTATATATATATTTTTTTTTATATATGCCGACGGTAAAAGGCAGCAATTTCATAAGTGCGGCTGCCAAGGTGTCGTTTATCTAAGTATAGCCATCGGCTGAGGGAGGAGCCCTAATTAAGGGATAGTGTCCGCGGTGAAGTCATTGAGGACGAGAGGTACAACAGAGCAAGCTTCATACAGTGTGTAGCGTACCCTGGTGATTTCAGTTTTATTAATAATTCCCCAAAACCAACGTAAGAGCTGTGTACAACAGGCACAAAACGATATTTATGTGTTAGCTTCGTTAGCATTAACATAGCATACACACAGTTACGCTAATGGCCTTAAAACATACACAGTTATTACATTCATTACAATTTAAACTTTGGGGGAGTGCTAAAAAAAAACGTTTACCGTCTTTGTTTTGTATTTTAATCGGACATGTTTGCCGTAAACACTGAATCTGCGCACAATTCAAACTTCCTTTTTTTTTTTTAACTCCACGAGCCGCCTTCAAAATAAAAGCATCTACTCAGATGCAAAACAGGAAACGAGACACATTCTTGCTTCAAGGCTGTCAAAAACATTAAAAAAACCAACAAAAAAAACAGAATTGACTGACAAACAGTTTTCTAAGGGGGTGCGCATCCTTTCTCCTCGACTTCAAATCAGCAAACAGTTGCTCCGCCTCCCTCCCTCCACACCTGAGGTCGGCGGGGTCAGTCCAATCGCAGCAATCGGAGGCGGGTCGCGTGGGCGCAGATCATCCCGTGTTTGATCTCGCTCCCACGGGACCGCTGTGCCACCGCTTGGTCAATGTTTGCAGAGACTCTGCTCGGCAACTGTAGTTATAGACACACTGCGGCAAGTTAGACCTGGTTCTATTACGGAGGTGTCAAATACTGTTACAGTGCAGCCGGGTATCGGCAGACTGGTGTGTTGACCTTCACCTGCATGTAAGGTCACGGTCACCCAAGGAGGTGCAGCTGAGAGTTGTCTAAAATCAGATTAGATATGATCTTAAACTGGTTATTGTAAATGTAAACCACACAAACTAACGATGTCTTCACTCCAGCGAGCGCTGTGTGACTCTCGCCACCCCGACTGTACGTCTATGAATCGTGTGTGTGTGTGTGTGCGTGTGTGTGTGTGCCTGTGTGTGTGCAAGTCATAAAGTTATTCTTCCACAACGTTCACTGTTATAAAAACGCTGCCCGAGAGGCAAAAATTTAAAAAAACTGCACTGCTCGTTGAGCTCATTTTTATTCGGGTGCAAAGTAATAACTGAAGGCGACTCTATCAAACAGTTTATATACAAACAAAACAAAACAAAAAGAGAAGGTAATAATGAAAGTGAGGGGGGCAAAGATAGGATGACAAATGAAAGCGGGACATTTCCCTGGAAAGGAAGCCCCTTGCTCAGACACGGGGAGTTTAATATACAGCGTTTCATAAAACCACATCGTCACTGTAAACACAGTCCGACCCGACTGCTGACCCTCACATCTGCAGGCTGTACGTGACGTGCTCACAGAGGTCCCGACAAAATAAAGCAACGGGAAGGACGTGCGGCCCGAGTGCGCAGAGCCCTCCAGAGGAGTCATTCGGGGGGACAGGAGCACCGAGGTGGAACGCCGTGGACCTTTTACAGCCGCACAGGTCAGCGTCTGCCATCGGCCGTAACGCACGCTGAAATGAGATGACCAATCACGTGCATCCGTGTGGGAGAAATGCCACCAACTAGAGCAGTGGTCGCTGTCTCTGCACGTGTCTGCAACACGTGGGTGGACTTTACAGCTGGAAGTTACACTGAATAATTAGATTTCAGCAAAAGAATACATATTTATATCCCTTATATTCAGGTCCAACTCCATCTTTCTTTCCCTTCTTACCGGTCTCAGGCATGCAACTTGTATCGGGACATATTTAGACGGAGAAAAAAAAACATATTCCTGCCACCGTCTCTGTCTTTCTTTTACAGGCAACCATGAGAACATCACGCAGCCGACTCTCTCTCCTTTCAAAGCGACGCCCAGAGGCAGAGTCACCACCTAATACCAACAAGTGCACTGGAGGGCACAGTCTGTTCAAAGACCCCGAGAAGAGCCTCAGAAGGGGGAGAGTGGATAAACAGTGGGAGGGCGTTGCCTGAAGCAGAGACACTGCGCCACTGCTTATTGTCTAGTGAATGGGTCAATCTATTGATACACTCCTGTATATAGTCTAACACACACTCTCTCACACACACACACACACAGTACAGAGAACCACATTCTCTAAGAAGCTCCATTTACCCCCTGAAGTTAAGCGGAGGCAGCGGAGAGAGTGTCGTCTCCGTCTTGTCAACTTTGAAAACACTCTTTTTTTTTTTTTTTCTCCCCGAGGCTGTGTCAGCCAGTTGTGATGGATAACAAGCCGCTATATTATGTGTGTGTGCTTTAAAAGAAAGTACAGACGCACACAGGACACCTGTGCACTCCCCTCTACACAGTATAGCTGAAATAGCGTCGTGGGCTTCACATGTTTCTTTTAATTTTTCCTTCTTTAAAAATAGATACATGAATGCTTTTGCGAACCCCCATACAAAAGGTGCGCGTGGGTGAAATAATAGATGGGCAAAGAAAACGAGGGTGGAAAAAGAAAAAAAGGCTTTTAGATTCTTGTTCATAAAATATTCACACACACAAAAAACAGGATTTGTGTAGGGAACAAGGCATCCGGGGCTAAAGTGCTTAACCTGCTGGCGTGTTGTTTGTGCTTCCTACACATATCTGTCAGCCTCTGCAGAGAAAGAGGGAGTAATTCTAAAGAATAACATGGATCCTCTGGAGAGACCTTCAGGCCTGCATGCATTCAGCCAGGCCGCAGCAACACAACAACACGTGTATATATATATATTTATATATATATATATATTTGCTTCCCCACACAGCCTATTCCTTTAATTCTTATAATACACAAGTGCAGAGAACAGGTGCACCTCTGCCACAGATGCTACGAGTCATCGTTCACATCCAGCTGCAGTGGCTCGGTGGGTGATAATCAACGACAACACGAGATCCACAGAGAAGAGGTTGATTTTTGTTTGTTGCTCGCTGCGTCCTCCAGGATATTAATAGGTCTTATTGATAAGAGCAGGGCGTTTAATATGCCGAGGTGCTTCCAATGGTCGGGGTAATGAGTGTGAATGATCATTTTAAGAGACATGGAGTCAATAATTGGACCAGCACCCGATGCCTCAATCACACTGATGAATTTACGGCTGCACTTTTTTTTCATTTCGTTTGATGTTTCTTTTGACGAGATGGCAAAAAAAAAAGAAAAGAAAAGTGTGTCCAATCATTGAGAAATATTTTCATTGTGTATCAAAAACTTTTGACGAGAGAAATTCCTCAGATAAGCATGAAAACAGCCCAAAAATGCTAATAGCTTTAAAAAAAGTGACACCTCTCCTTCCGGGAGCGGCGTCCTATAGGAACCCAGCAGGTGACGGGCGATGTCGCACACACACACACACACACAAAATAAATTACACGACTTTCTCTTTATTTTTTAGATTTTTTTTGATTATGCAGATTGATTTCGTTAATATTATGCAAATAATCGGGGGAAGGAAGAAAGGAAAAAGGGAAGCTGATGCAAATCAAATGCAATTCTGCCCCCAAAAGACTGCAAGAATGTGGTAATGATGGCTCTCAAAAGACCTCGTTTCTTTTGAGGGTCGGTCAGAGTTTTGGCTCCTGAGATATTCAGGAGCCAGCATAAAAAAAAAAAAAAGATTTAAAAGACGATTATACAGCTGAATATATTCAATACTTCCTCCAGCATATTGGTGATCATCGTAATGCCTCTCAGACAAAATAAAATAAAAAATAAAAAAAAGGTATAATGAGCGCTGTAATTGTTTGCATGATGCAGAATGGCTCAACAAGTATACACGACAATGCTTATTAGCTATACAGAGAGGCTCGGGGATGTTACGCAACGGTTAATTGCACCGGATCCATCCCACGAGCTCGGGTTAATAAAACCGTTAAGCCAACACTCGGGAGACGGAGAAAGAGGGCGAGCAAATGAACCGCACCTATAGGAGCGAGTCGTGTTGAATTACACTGTGCAAGGATGCAAAAAGGCAACTTGTCCTTGT
>NC_046978.1:17025261-17030261 GCF_009769545.1 Cyclopterus lumpus | reverse complement strand
GGAACCAATCAGATCGCCGGTGCAGCGAAAGCGTAAAGAACCGTTATCGGTCAACTTTGTTCAAGCAGCTTAAATTGGAATTTTGAAAAGTTGCTCCAGAAAACGATTTGTTTGTTTGGCAAAAACAACAACAAAAATCAGTTTGGCATCCCAATCGTCGGCATCAAATATGTCGTATCGCTCCACCACATGTGCACAGTAAGTTGTGGTAAAAAAAACAAACAAATTAAATAGAATTTAGAACAGATAATGGTCTCATGGCGGTAATCCCAGATTTTGATTCACTCACAAAATCAAATAAACTGTCCGTGAATCTCAGCCAACTCCATCTGCAGGTTTGTATTTTTTATTTTTTTTTGTGGTAACAAAGACAGATCACATTTTAACAACTTCACTGGCAGATGTCAAAATCAGTAATTAGTGAACTGAAAGACGTTAAACCAATGGAGGGGCGGCTGTCTTTGTGTTATGTATCGTTTCAAGTTTACCTTTATGTTGTTACTATTTTGATTATGAGGTTCATTACCACACAATTAATTAACAATTAAACCAGGAGGAGCATTTATTCAAACACGTTAATAACAGCCTTAAGAACAACCCCCCCCCCCCCTCTCCTCCCCTTGTTTCTCTAGGGGATGAAGGGGGGGGTGGGGGGGGGGGGCTTGTTTGGGTTCCCCTGCGGTGATAACTGTTTTCAGGGACTGAGCATACTAGCAAATTACGGAATTATGGACCAGAATAATTTTTGGCAGACCACGACTGTCCTCACACACACACACACACCCTGTGTCAGTGTGTGTGTGTGTGTGTGTGTGTGTGCACAAAAAACAACCATGTGCTGCGCTTCTCGCCGTATTCGCGCCGACAGATCCCATCCGACACATGAACAAACTTCTCTCATTATTTATCAGTTTAGCCTCCATATCCACATCTAATCAACGGCGCCATATTTATATCCAGCTGCTGCCTCGTTGATGTTGTTGTTGTTTTTTTTTTTTGATGCCCGCCGTTAATGCGAGCGGGCAATCTCCAATTCGCGAGCCATATGCTGCCAAGCTAATTCTTGAGAGAGGTCCATGTTTAAAATGACTGTGTGGCTGCAGCTGCCAAGTCTGCTCTGAGTGGAATTAATTTAAAAAAATTAAAAAAGTGGTAGCGCTCCTCCATCTGCCCCGCACGTGTTGGGCAAACGCCACCCGGCATATTTCCCACTTTTGGGGAGATGAGTGGAAACAAAAGTTAGCTAATCATAACCTTTAGGGGTGAGAGATGGGTGGGGAAAACTTCCACACAAAAAAAAAACATTGCTCAATGTGCTTATTACCCCTGAATATGCACGATTCACGTGGTTATCCGGACCCTCGAACACACCACGTCACACACACTCTTCCACGAAAACGACGTCGAGTGTCACGCGGTACGAGTTGCTGGTGCCACGCGGCGGCGCCCGCGTGGGTGAACTGGCTCGTTGTGCCTTAATGAGCAGGTGTTCATACGTGATTAATACGCCATCTTTTTAATTGCCTCTGCTTTAACGCGCTGCACCGTGTCCCCTCCGGTTCCCCGAGACGCGGCCCGTAAGTGATGCGCGTGATAAATCAAGGAGGCGCTCCCGACTCGTATTGTGTGCATGTTTTTTTGAACTGGGTTGTTTAATACACTGTGGGTTCTGAACACAACCCCCCCCCCCCCGCCCCTCTGGGCCTGCCTGCCGTTGCTATAGAAACATCACAGGGAGAAAGAGAGGGGCTGACTGCGATCGAGGTGTGTGTGCGTGTGTGTATGTGACTGTGTCTGCGTGTGTGTGTATGTGTGTGTGTCTGTGTGTGACTGTGTCTGCGTGTGTGTGTATGTGTGTGTGTGACTGTGACAGCGAGATTTCAAAGAAGACTGTTGAGCTGTGTCTAATGAGTAGAGTGTGTACTCACACTCATCTGTGCAGTGAATGTGGAAGCCTACAGCAGGCTCAGTACCCTCAGCACACACACACACACGCACGCACACACACGCACACACACACACACACACACACACACACACACGCACACACATGCCATTATGGAAGTCTGAACACTCATAGTAAGCACATTGTGACATTTTCAAAAACACCATAAGGGCATTTCAGTTTTAAGAAACTAAGCAATTTTCTTTTGGCACCAATATATATATATATATATATATATATATATATATATATATATATTCTATCTTTATTTAAAAGGGACCATGTACAGTTAAAACATAAATGTCACTATTTGATGCAATAGTTTCCCAGAGAAAAGCACATTCTGCTCAGCGAACACATCCGTCTGTAACCCGTGTCCATCTTTTAGGGCGTTAAAAGGACCCGTCGTCACGGGGGGCATGAAGGAGACGTGGTGATCCATGCGGTGAAGGGAGAGAGAAGGCCCCGTCACCCCCTCCGGGGGGGGGGGGGAAACAGGGCTGACATTTAAATGTAGCAGCAGCTACAATTTGGATGGAAAAACAAGGAACGATAACACAAAATATATAGAAATCTTCCATCGTCTGGAGTTTGAAAGGTACATAAGCTCACGACCTTCTGTTCGTCCCTCGTGGGAAATGAGGGCGGGGCTTAATCAAAGAGAGCGGATCATGACACCTGACCGTACGTATCAACGAGGATCATAGGCGATTAAAACGAGGAGCTACAGGCTTCGTTCGCTTCATTAGAGTCAAGAGCAGCCGCTTTGTGTGATTGAGGACAACCACAAGGTAAAGTCGTTGCGTTGCAATCCACTCAACACCAAGGCTGCAATTAAGACTGAAGTGGCTTGATCCACGCTGATTTAATTTATGTTTTACATACGGCGCACACACACACACACACACACACACACACACACACACTGCACACAACATTTGCACGGACTCAAAGTCATTTTAAGCGCTGCCCCTCTGCACACGCATTTAAAAGTTGTTTTTTCCTTCTTCTTTTTGCTCGCCTCAAATCATATTCCAAAAAGTTTTGTAAAAGAATAAAAGAGGCTGACTTCTTCTTTCCGGAAAGTATGCATACGGGGCATTGCGAGGTCAAGGGCATCACTCTGATACATAAAGCATAAAGTCTTTGAAGCGCTCCGCCGCTGAGCTCAATACTTTGTAAAAGGTCACCGAGTGGTGTTTGTATTCATCTAAACGAGGCAAAGTCTTGAGACTGGCCTCGACTTTCTTCTTTCTTTTTTATCTAACCTCCCACAGACTCACACATAAACACAGCTGAATTCACAACTCATTCAATTCATTAAATGCCTTCAATAAGCATCGGATCTTTCGAATACCCCACAATCTGACCCCACAAGCCGGATGAACAACGTCAGCAACACCCGCGTGACCTCAGAGCCTACGTGACCTCAGAGCCTGCGTGACCTCAGAGCGGCGTGACCTCAGAGCGGCATGACCTCAGAGCCTACGTGACCTCAGAGCCTGCGTGACCTCAGAGCCTGCGTGACCTCAGAGCGGCGTGACCTCAGAGCCTGCGTGACCTCAGAGCCTACGTGACCCTCAGAGCGACGTGACCCTCAGAGCCTACGTGACCTCAGAGCGGCGTGACCCTCAGAGCCTACGTGACCTCAGAGCCTGCGTGACCTCAGAGCGACGTGACCCTCAGAGCCTACGTGACCTCAGAGCGACGTGACCCTCAGAGCCTACGTGACCTCAGAGCCTGCGTGACCTCAGAGCCTACGTGACCTCAGAGCGGCGTGACCCTCAGAGCCTACGTGACCTCAGAGCGGCGTGACCCTCAGAGCCTACGTGACCTCAGAGCGGCGTGACCCTCAGAGCCTACGTGACCTCAGAGCCTACGTGACCTCAGAGCTGAATATGACGTGAACATATTTATTGTATTTTTCTGTAAACAATCTAGAATATTGCATATAAATGTGTGCACCATGGAGACAACCTGAATCCTCAAGTGTCACCAAGAAACCTTAGAAATCACAGGTGCTTTCACAGGTGCATTCTGGGAGCAGGGGATTCATAATTGAGTGTGAACGACACACACAGGCTTTTAGTTTTAAGTGATATCTATATGTCCGTGGTGTAGTTATTTGCATAAATATATACATTTTAGAATTGCAAACTTTGTGTGATGCAGACAATTAACTTGTGGTTTGGCATAACCTGTTTATGGATATAGATAGAAAAATACAAACACCCACTATACTATGCAGTAAAATATAATGGCCACTAGATGGCAGTATATCCTCATATTTAATATGTTTGCCTTGTGTCATCTTGTTACTGTAACTACAGGAGGAGTCTACTCTAAACATGTAAACTTCTTCTAGTGTGTGTGTGTGTGTGTGTACTAGTGTATTTTAAGGTTTATGCCCAATATGTCATATTGTCTCGTGATGAATGGGATCTACACAGACCGTTCCTTATGAGTGTGTGTGTGTGTGTGTGTGTGTGTGTGTGTCTGTGTGAGTAAAAGATAAAATGAGATAGAGCAAAAGTAAAATAAAGCATAGATGGAGAGACAGAGATAAATAGAGGGTGACTCCCTCCATTAGTCATGGAAGACAGCCTTATTACCAAACCTCGGGGATCATTAACATCTTCCACCAGCAACACCCGAGAGCTCACACCCCAATCTGTATTTCTACCTCTCAGATACTTGACAGAGCGCCCTGAGGAGTTGGGATTCCAAATAGGATGCATTTGTGTGTGTGTGTGTGTGTGTCTGTGTTCATGGTTGACAAAAACAGATTCCACAGAAGACTGATGAGCAGCATCTAATGTGTTGAGTATTTGCATACTCACACTCATCAGAGTGTTGAATGAGTAAGCCCACAGCAGGCGCACACACACACACACACGTGCACACGCACACACACGCACACACACACACACCCTCTCACGCTGATGGATATATCAGAGCAGTGCATGTGTCGTTCTAATTACACGCTGCATCCATCCTGCTCTCCTCTCATTAAATAATGGCGTTTAATCCATGGCCCCGGAGCCACGTCGACAAT